>NC_053448.1:19740604-19768427 GCF_007990345.1 Gossypium hirsutum
GCATTCATGGCTAATGCAATAGCACCAGGCTAAGGAAATGAACTTGAAGGCTTGGTGAATGTATGGGAGAGCAATGGACATGTCTAGGTTCGGCCAAGGTGTGAATGGACACTCCAATAGATGCCTTTTGGTCGAATAGGTACTTAGGAATCAATGGACAGCAACGATACGAGCTCGTTTTGGATGTAAAGACGAGTCGTAATCTTTCCCGGTCGAAATTAGTAGTGTCGGAATTGAATCAAATTCAAGTCTTGGTGTTTGAAGTTGGATGGCTTTAGGAACAAGGAGTTTGATGGTTGTTGTTTGCTGGGTAATTCGATGAAACAAGATCGAACCCTTATTATCAAATAAGGACCCGGGCTTAAGGTTTCAAAGAAAGAAATGGAAATAGGATAAAAACCGAGACCCTCTATTTAGCAAAATAGGAACCTACGGTATGAAGAACGCCACACCAATGGGTGATAAGTTCGAACAAAGTCAGATTGACGCCACTCGTTGAAGATAAGTCAATTTGAGCTTTGGAGAATAAAGAGAGTGAATTTCTCACTAAAATTATATTTCATTCAGAAATTTGGCAAAAAGTCCTTTTACAAGAAATTCAAGAACTATTTATAGCTTAAGTGACTAGTAGCCGAATAGTCAAGTTCAATACTTAAAAACTAAGTAAACATTGAACTAATTTTGAGCTAAGATCCATGAATGGTCTTGAATCAATGTTCGGCTGAATATAGACCAAGGAAGAGCTTCAACGAACTTGGAAAATTGGCAGCAGCTACATTCGGCCAATGGAGTTTAATAAGGTCAATAATGAAGCAACTCTTGCTGAAAAATTACCATCATTAATTAGCAACTTGAACAGTCATTTGGAAGTGTGAATGGACGGTTTTGAATGACCATAAGGTGTGAACATCATGAACCGAATAGCCACAATGTACCCAGCAATGTGAAGGAAATAAATGGCAGCTTTGGAGAATGGAAAATCATCTCTTTTGGCCGAATGGTCACTTAGAGAACTTCAACAATCAGCACACCATCTTTAATATAGTCCATGCATGTATCATTTGGTGCATTGAACCCAACATGCATGCATCTTCACATCCATTGAATCTTCATGCATGAATCTGCCCAATGAATCTTCAAATTCGGCAGTACCTAAAAACACACATGAACTTAATTAATTTCAATCAAATTAAGCTGAACTAAGTAAATACATAATGTGAACATCCTAATTTAACATTGAAACAACTTAAATATTAATAAAGCATGACACAAATTCGGTTGAACAGATTTAAGACATGTAATAATTTAGACAAACTAAATGAAATCAAGACATCTTTAATGTAACTAAATTAAGACATATTAAACACTTATATTAAATAAAAACATATTAATAAGCTGTAATAAGACTTAATTAAATGCTTATTTAAATGGTTTAAAATCCAGCAGCAATTTAATTAGCTAGAACGAATTTCAACTTCAAAGAAGTTGAAAATATTCAGCTCGTCTTTAAGCTCTTTGCTTTCATTTTCCTCAATCCGTTCCACCAATGCTAAAATAGCAACTTTAAATCGTTTAGCTCTAGCTCGCGTTATTGGACCAATGGGCAGCTTAATAGCTTCTTGTTCGTTCTCCATTTGGTTCGTAGGCAAGCTCACATCATTCCCCTCCTCTTCAGAACGATTTGTCCTCAAATCAGAATCTGCATCAAACGGAGACAAATCAGAAACGTAAAAGTCGCGCTAACATTATATTCACCAGGCAAGTCCAATTTATAAGAATTGTCATTAATTCGTTCAAGGACTTGAAACGGTCCATCCCCTCTCGGAAGTAGTTTAGATCGTCGTTGCATAGGAAATCTTTCCTTGCGCATATGCAACCACACCCAATCTCCCGGCTCGAACACAACTCGTTTACGACCTTTGTTAGCATGTTGTTCATAGTTCTTGGTCCTTGCCTCAATGTTTTCTCGAACTCGTTGGTGCAATTGCTTGATGAAATCAGCTTTACGCTTTCCATCTACATGCACAAATTGGTTAGAAGGCAATGGCATTAAATCAAATGGTGTTAACGGATTGAAACCATAAACGATTTCAAAAGGAGAAAATTTGGTAGCTGAGTGAATAGCTCGATTATACGCAAACTCCACATGTGGTAAACATTCTTCCCAAGCCTTCAAATTTTTCCGGATGATAGCTCGAAGCAATGTAGACAAAATCTGATTGACCACTTCGGTTTGGCCGTCCGTTTGCGGATGGCAAGTGGTTGAAAACAGCAACTTCGTTCCAAGGCGCCCCCATAGTGTCCTCCAAAAATGGCTAAGAAACTTCGCGTCTCGGTCGGACACAATCGTCCTAGGCATGCCATGCAACCTGACCACTTCTTTGAAAAATAAATTAGCAATATTCACGGCATCATCAGTTTTATGACATGCTATAAAATGAGCCATTTTTGAGAACCTATCTACAACCACAAATATTGAATCTCGGCCATTTTTACTCCTCGGTAAACCTAGCACGAAATCCATTGAGATATCAGACCAAGGGGTTTCGGGAATAGGCAATGGCTTATACAAACCATGGGGCTTAATTCGTGACTTAGCCCGTTTGCATGCAATGCATCAATTACAAAACCGTTCGACATCTCGTCGCATCTTAGGCCAAAAGAAATGTTCGTTGAGCATGGCTAACGTCTTTGCAACTCTGAAGTGCCCCATTAATCCTCCACTATGAGATTCTTCGATCAACACTTCTCGTACGGAACCTTGGGGTATACAAAGCTTTCCTTCTCGGAACAAGTACCCATCATGTCGATAGTACTTCTCGTAAGCTCCCTTTGCGCATAACCTAAAGAATTCACTAAAGTCAGCATCGTTGACATATAAATCTTTAAGAAATACAAACCCCATTAACTTAGCATCCAAAATATTTAACAACGCATACCTTCGAGATAGTGCATCAGCCACTACGTTTTCCTTACCTTTTTTATATTTAATAACATATGGAAAAGATTCGAGATATTCTACCCACTTAGCATGCCACTTATTCAACTTGTGTTGACCCTTTAAGTACTTCAAGGATTCGTGATCGGTATGTATGACGAATTCTTTGGGCCAAAGATAGTGTTGCCACGTCTCTAAGGCTCGAATCAACGAATAGAGCTCCTTGTCATAAGTCGGATAGTTTAAGATGGCACCATTGAGTTTCTCGCTAAAATAGGCAATAGGCCGTCCGTCTTGCATCAACACGGCTCCAATGCCTAAACCTGAGGCATCACATTCTAACTCAAAGGTTTTATCAAAATTAGGCAAAGCTAATAACGGTGCATGAGTTAGACAATCTTTAATTTTCAAAAAGGATTTTTCTTGTTCCTCTCCCCAAACGAAGTTGGAATTCTTACGAATAACTCCAGTCAAGGGTGCGGCTAAGGTGCTGAAGTTTGGCACAAATCGACGGTAAAACTTGCTAATCCATGGAAACTTCGGACTTGGGAGACATTCGTCGGACGGGGCCATTCTTGGATCGCCTTGACCTTCTCTTGATCGACTTCAAGGCCCTCCGAACTAACAACGAAACCTAAAAACACAACCTTTTAGTGCAAAATTCACATTTCTTTAAATTAGCATACAAAGTTTCTTTCCTCAATACTTCCAAAACAGCCTTCAAATGTAAAACATGATCATCTAAATTTTTACTATAAACTAATATATCATCGAAGTATACGACGCAAAATCTACCAATAAAAGGTCTTAGAACGTGATTCATAAGCCTCATGAACGTGCTTGGGGCGTTCGTTAAGCCAAATGGCATAACGAGCCATTCGTAAAGCCCATGCTTCGTTTTAAACGCAGTCTTCCATTCATCACCCTCACGCATCCGTATTTGGTGATAACCACTCTTAAGATCAATTTTTGAAAACAGACTTGCGCCACTTAGCTCGTCAAGCATATCATCCAATCGTGGTATAGGATGACGATACTTGATAGTTATCTTGTTTATAGCACGGCAGTCCACGCACATCCTCCACGTTCCATCCTTTTTCGGGACAAGCAAAACAGGCACGGCGCATGGACTAAGGCTTTCGCGCACATAGCCCTTTTCAAGGAGTTCATTTACTTGCTTTTGTAATTCTTTCGTCTCTTCAGGATTGCTCCGGTAAGCAGGTCGGTTTGGAATCGCGGCTCCCGGCACAAGATCTATTTGGTGTTCGATTCCACGAATAGGTGGTAACCCACTCGGGATTTCTTCCGGGAATACGTCTCGAAATTCCTGCAACACAGACAAAATAGAAGAGGGCAACTTATCATCAAATTCGTTAGTGCCAAGCAAGCTCTCCTTGTACAAAAGAACCAATAATGGTTGTTTCAATAACATCGATTTTCGAACTTCTCTCTCTTTTACCAACAAATTCTTTTTTTCATTTTCATCACTCGTTTCTTTTCTTTTGAATCACTCTCTCTTTTTTTATCACTCATCTTTTTGTTTTTCTTCTTTTCTTCACTCTTTTCTTTATTCTTTTCATTTTTTGCTCTCTCTCGATTTCTTTTGATTTTTCAATCGAACTCCTCATTTTGAGTTGATCTTCATACACTTGTTTCGGTGATAATGGAGCTAACGTCACCATTCGTCCCATGTGTTTGAAAGAGTATCGGTTTGTATATCCGTCATGAATCGCTCGCTTGTCAAATTGCCAAGGCCGCCCCAAAAGAAGATGCCCCGCATGCATTGGTACGACGTCACACATAACTTCATCTTGATACTTCCCAATTGTAAACGAAATCAACACTTGCTTCGTTACCTTCAATTCTCCACCATCGTTAAGCCATTGGAGTTTATACGGATGGGGATGTTTAATGGTGGCCAATCCGAGTTTCTCCACCATCATTGAACTTGCCACATTTGTACAACTTCCCCCATCAATTATAATGCAACAAATCTTACCTTGCACTTGACATCGCGTATGAAAAATGTTTTCGCGTTGTTGATCGTTTTCGGCACCTTGCAAAGTAAGGCTTCTCTTCACCACCAATATTTCTCCATTTTCGGCTTGTTCAACATCTTCTTCTTCTTCGGTTTGTTCAATGGCCTCCTTCTCTTGTTCACTTTCAGATTCAATCTCGCCATTGTCTCGAACAAACATCACATTCCGATTTGGACATTGGCTCGCGATGTGGCCCCTTCCAAGGCATTTGAAACATTTTATGTCTCGAGATCGACTTGGTTGGGCTTCCATCTTTCCTTTACTCATTTCGGCAATCGGTTTGTTGAACTTGGTGGCACCACTTACTTCTTTGTTTCGGCTTGGTATGTCACGTTTGTTGGTCCCTTGCCCCCACCTAGGCATAGAAGAAGTGTTAGAGAAAGTTCGTGACGTACCTTTTCTTTTAGTTGTTTTTCGACCTTTATGGCCATATGGACCATATCAATAACCTCAACATAGTGGTGTAGTTCGACGATATTTGCGATATCTCGGTTAAGGCCGGTGAGAAATCGAGCCATGGTGGCTTCTCGATCTTCCTCCACATCGGCGCGGATCATGGCCACTTCCATTTCTTTGTAATAATCCTCCACGCTTCGTTGGCCTTGAGTTAAGCTTTGGAGCTTTTGATACAACTCCCGGTGATAGTAAGCAGGAATAAAACGCTTTCTCATTATTGCTTTCATTTCCGCCCATGTAGACACGGGACGTTCTCCATTGCGTCTTTGGCTCAACGTGAGTTGATCCCACCATATTATGGCATAGTCGGAGAATTCTATAGCAGCTAACTTCACCTTTTTGCTTTCCGAGTAATTGTGGCACTCGAAAACTAATTCCACCTTCTTCTCCCATTCAAGATAGGCCTCGGGATCCGATCTTCCTTGAAAAGCAGGAATCGCCATTTTAATATTCTTTAAATCATCATCGGGCCTCTCTCGATCTCTTTGTTCTCGTGCTCGATGACCTCGTCTCCTTGCACTTTGTCGTGAACCTCGATCACTTTCATCGTCACTTTGTTCATATAGATCATTTGCATGTTGCCATGGACGTTCTCGCTCTCTTCGCGGAATAGGAGGGGTGTTCGCACGTTGGCTTTGTTCCTCCATTTGTTCCATTCGTTCATTGAGAGAATCGAATTGAGGTTGGAACAGACGAGAGATTTCTCGTACGATTGCTTGGACTTGGAGATCGGGCACTCCACCTCCGGGAACGTTTCTCCTCGGTTGAAGGTTTACTCCTCCACCAGCAGCATTCGAAGCTCCTCCACTTGTTGCTCGACGATCCGGACTCCTAGACATGTTTAAAATAAGAACAAAATATTTCCTCACCACAAAAACCTCACAAATTCGCTCACAAGAAAAAAATTCACTCCTCTCGTGTTTCACTCTATTTCGGCTTTTATCTTGATGTACTCTCTTGCCTTTTACCTCTCAAATCCAACTCTCGATATTCTAAAAAGCTACCTTAGACTTATCCCACTTGTGGGTCGGCTTCAAAGGCTAAACAAAGGAAAATCGTATGGTTTAGGGTAGGCTCGAAAGAAAGAAAGGTTTAAAGATGTGGCGTATAAAATGAATTCACGAATTTAAAATTTTTTTTAATAGTGTGAAATTTCACTCAAAGGGGTATAAAAGGGTGTATAATATGATTTCGGAAAAATTTTTGTTGAAGTGTTTCCAGACTTTTTTTTTACGGATATTTCACGTTCTTTTCGTACGCACCTAGACCGTATGCAATTTTTTTTTGCAATTTTTTTTCCTTCTTTTTTTTTCAGATTTTTTTTTCGAAACTTTTTTTTAACTTTTTTTTTCGAAGCTACGATTTACGTACCTAATTTAGCTAGCTCTGATACCAACTGATACGAGCTCGTTTCAGATGTAAAGACGAGTCGTAATCTTTCCCGATCGAAATTAGGTAGTGTCGGAATTGAATCAAATTCAAGTCTTGGTGTTTGAAGTTGGATGGCTTTAGGAACAAAGGAGTTTGATGGGTTGTTGTTTGCTGGGTAATTCGATGAAACAAGATCGAACCCTTATTATCAAATAAGGACCCGGGCTTAAGGTTTCAAAGAAAGAAATGGAAATAGGATAAAAACCGAGACCCTCTATTTAGCAAAATAGGAACCTACGGTATGAAGAACGCCACACCAATGGGTGATAAGTTCGAACAAAGTCAGATTGATGCCACTCGTTGAAGATAAGTCAATTTGAGCTTTGGAGAATAAAGAGAGTGAATTTCTCACTAAAATTATATTTCATTCAGAAATTTGGCAAAAAGTCCTTTTACAAGAAATTCAAGAACTATTTATAGCTTAAGTGACTAGTAGCCGAATAGTCAAGTTCAATACTTAAAAACTAAGTAAACATTGAACTAATTTTGAGCTAAGATCCATGAATGGTCTTGAATCAATGTTCGGCTGAATATAGACCAAGGAAGAGCTTCAACGAACTTGGAAAATTGGCAGCAGCTACATTCGGCCAATGGAGTTTAATAAGGTCAATAATGAAGCAACTCTTGCTGAAAAATTACCATCATTAATTAGCAACTTGAACAGTCATTTGGAAGTGTGAATGGACGGTTTTGAATGACCATAAGGTGTGAACATCATGAACCGAATAGCCACAATGTACCCAGCAATGTGAAGGAAATAAATGGCAGCTTTGGAGAATGGAAAATCATCTCTTTTGGCCGAATGGTCACTTAGAGAACTTCAACAATCAGCACACCATCTTTAATATAGTCCATGCATGTATCATTTGGTGCATTGAACCCAACATGCATGCATCTTCACATCCATTGAATCTTCATGCATGAATCTGCCCAATGAATCTTCAAATTCGGCTGTACCTAAAAACACACATGAACTTAATTAATTTCAATCAAATTAAGCTGAACTAAGTAAATACATAATGTGAACATCCTAATTTAACATTGAAACAACTTAAATATTAATAAAGCATGACACAAATTCGGTTGAACAGATTTAAGACATGTAATAATTTAGACAAACTAAATGAAATCAAGACATCTTTAATGTAACTAAATTAAGACATATTAAACACTTATATTAAATAAAAACATATTAATAAGCTGTAATAAGACTTAATTAAATGCTTATTTAAATGGTTTAAAATCCAGCAGCAATTTAATTAGCTAGAACGAATTTCAACTTCAAAGAAGTTGAAAATATTCAGCTCGTCTTTAAGCTCTTTGCTTTCATTTTCCTCAATCCGTTCCACCAATGCTAAAATAGCAACTTTAAATCGTTTAGCTCTAGCTCGCGTTATTGGACCAATGGGCAGCTTAATAGCTTCTTGTTCGTTCTCCATTTGGTTCGTAGGCAAGCTCACATCAAGCAACCGATGCATGTAAGTGAATATTCATGCATTCTTCCATTCATTGTATTAAATCATTCATGCATCATCTTTAAGGCAACCATTCGTTGTAGGTAGTCATGCATGTACCCGAACATACATTGAACCAGAAATGTTCATGAATCCTCATTAATTGTGTTCCCACATGTGGATGTACCTACAAAAGATATAAACAAATTAGATTCAAGGTACATTCAGCTTAAATTAAATAATATCAAGACATATTTAACAAATTAAAATAAAGACATAAATAAATATAATTAATAATAAATTCGGCTAACTCAATGATAGTCAAAATTCTTGATGAGCTGAATTGAGCTAGAAAATTCGGTAATGAGCTGTAGTAAAAATAATTAAAATAAAACTATCACTCAAATTATTCAAATAATAAAATTAACGAGCTGGAAAGAAGCTAAATTGAGCTCAAATAGGTGGAATTGAGCTCAAGTGAGCTGATTAAAGTCGAATTGAGCTAAGGGAGCTGGAATTGAGTTGAAATTAGCTTGCACTAAAGGTGCATGGTTTCTTCAAGGAGTTGGATCGAGCTTCCCCATCTTCAACGAGCTGATTCTCCTTCCAAAACTTGAACAATAAAGCTGAAACAACTTCATGAAATCGCTTGGACCTAGCTCGGTTCATTGGTCCCTTTGGAAGCTCGAGGGAATCAAGACGAGGACTTGATGGGGCTTGGGGCGTGGTCACATCACTTGAATTCCCGAAAGAATTCACGATCAAACGGCTCTAATCTCCCCTCCAAAGAATATCGATGGCAAGAAGAAGGCTGAAGATGGCTCCCACAATCAAAAGATTGTTAAAACAACTTCTAAAGAAAACTCAAGAGAGAAATCTTAGAGAAAACTCAAAGAAAATTCTGCTCTCTCAAATCTGAAATTTAAGAATGAATCTAAGTGTTTATGTACAAGGAGTGGCCGGCCATGCCTTTAAATAGGCCTCAAGTAATCCTAATCTAACAAGTAACTAATAAAATTAAACCTAATTAATAGAATAAAATAAAGGAAAATTCGGCCAAGCATATATATGGGCTGTTTTTGGGCCGAATTTTACATGTATGTTCCTAAAGCTTAAAAAAATTAAATTAAACAATTAAAATGTTTATAAATTGGGCCCTTTGACATTTTGGCCTAATTTTCAACTAAGTATGAAGGAATTTCTTGATTGGGCTGGAATTTGGTTATTGGGCCTCGCCTTCAAGAATTTGGGCTCGTGATCCTTCTCCTTCCGAAATTGGGTCGTTGATGCTCGTAACGAAGATCCAATGCGTGTTGGCTGCAAGATTTGGTTTCTGGGACCAAGATTTCCAAGATTTGAAATCTTGATTTTCTTGATTCTTGAAATCTCTTCGAACATCATAATTGGGCCAAGATTCGGTTTCTTGATTTTCTTGAAAACAAGAAAGTGAATCTTGATTTTCTTGATTTGAGCCCATCACCTTCTTGAGCTTGGGTTGGGCCTTTGTGACTCGTATCATTCCCCCCTTCCTCAAAAAGATTCGTCCTCGAATCTAAAAAATCAAATGAACTCGACTTTCCTCTATCGAACGGGACTAATGGCAATTGAGTCCACTGAAAAGAATAGACATGAGATAGTAAATAGCAACGGAAACAAGCTTGTAGTCCAATCATAAGTGTAACAGAACAGGTATAACGCATGTGAATGGACAGATTCAGATTACCATGCAAACAATCTAATTTACTTGCCACTGCCTCGTCAAATATTCGAAACAAAGATGGACATGTTTTAAGGCATTCAGTCGTCTCAAATTGTTCCCACAAACCATGAATAAATTGCGAGTAAAAAATCAAATGGTAAACATAATCGTCACAAGTAGGTATTTAAAAAGATTCACATGGTTCACAGAGTTGCATAATCATACCATGCATTAATCGACGGTCTATAGATTCACTCACACATGCATTATCAAAAACAAGAATCTTTTTATCAACCATCAAAACAGATAGATCATCAATAAATAAAATAGGACAGTCAAGCACGTTTCGATCTAAGTGTTCATCAACACGATCTTTATCACTATCCGAGGAGTACAAAAGTGTTTCAAAGGTTTCAAGCATCTTACCTTGATAAGTAGAAGAATAAGGGTCGATTTTACCTTTTTCATTTAAAACAAACCTTCGCTCATCGGGGGCATAGTGTATTCGAAGCTCCGTTATTGACTTAACCTTATTCACCACAACAGATTTTGATGCGGCCGCGCCTCAAGTCCTACCTAGTTCGAGCAAGGAGCCTTTGGAGTTACCTCAAGGTCCTATCACCCGATCACGAGCCAAACAATTTAAGGAGGCAGTTTTGGCCTTAGTAGATCAAGTTTGGGGCGAGACTTTAGTTGGACACATCGAAGAAGCTTGGACTAATCCGATGAGCTTTCCGTGCACTTTATTACGAGCTGAATTAAATTCCATTTCAGCTCAATGAGCTCGAATTAGCTCAATTTCAGCTCAAATACTTACGATTCAGCTCAATATCAATTGGACATTAATTTAGTAGCTGAATAATTATTTTGAGTCAATTTAATTAGTTTATTACAACTCAATTAATTTTAGTTGTTTGCATAATTTAAAATCTGGAGAAATTTAATTTTGCATCTTAATTGAGTTATTTTTACATGTCATTAGTTTGTCTTAATTTTTACAGCTTATTAATATGTTTTATGCATTTTTAATGAGTCAAATTTCATTACATGTTTTAATGTGTCTTGTCCAAACTAAATTATATGTGCAGATTTTTAGTGCCGAATTAATGTGTTTAACTTGTCAAAGTTTTATTTTAATTATGTTCAGCTAATATTACATTAATTTGAGCTCATTCATGTTTTATGTAGGTTGGCCGAATGTGGATGGAGCATTTAAGCTTGGTGCATGCACAATAGATTCAATGAACCTGGAGATACATGCATCAAATTGGTGAGCTGAATTTGGCATTCCTAGGTGACTATTCAGTCAAGAGAGCTAATGTTTCCAACTCCAAAGCTGTCAATTAATCCTTTCACATTTGCTGGATGCATATTGGCTTTTCGGTTCCATGTGTTCACACTCCATGACTCTTCAATGTTGAGCTTTCACACTTGAATTGGCTGCTCATTACCCTCTTAATTGCTGGTCACTTTTCAGCCAAAAGTTGCAACATAAATGAGCTAATTTATGCCCATTGGCCGAACCTAGCTATCCATGCATCATCCAAGTTTTTTTCAAGTCCAATGCTTCATCTAGAAGGTGTCTAATGGAGTTCCATGTTCAGCCGAATCTAGCTAGTTCATTTAAGTGATTCATTTGCTTAATTTTTAAGGAATGTAAGTGACCATTCGGCTAGCTTAGGTGTTGCTTATAAATAGCTGAAATTTTACTTTGTAAAGGACTTTTGACATTTTTTAAGTAACGAATTGCTGCCAAATTTGTGAGGCATTTTCTCTCAAATTTCGTTCGGGACCCGTAAGACTTATCTAGCTTCTAGTGGCGTCTTTCCGAGTCTTTCTTTCGAACTTATCACTCCCTAAACCCGAGTGTGGCGTTCACCTTTGATACCTTTGGTTCATACTTTACTAAGTATCGGGTCAAGGTCCTTATCAACCATTTCCAACTCAATTTGGTTCTATAAGTTTCGGGTCGACACTTTTCTTTAGTGTTGGTTCACTCTTGACCTTTTTGAACCCTTACCATTTCGTACCAAATCCCTTACCATTTCGTACCAATTCCCAAATACCAAAACGTACCAAAACCAAATACCATTTCTTAATTAATCCTAAACCGAACTCGACCATTCTAGTCATACCATTTCGACTTAAACCAAATCCATATCCAACTTTGCACGGACTTACTTTACTTCTTTGAACTCAAATATATTCTATCTTCTTCTGGTCTAATATACTTCTTCCTTTACGATCGGGAACTAAACGACTCGGGTTCAACTACTAAACCGAGGTCGTATCAGATTTGCACAAATTCGAGGATTTTACATAAGGCAAATCAAGAGAATAACAACTCATGCTTCCTTTCGTAATGACTTTATCAACCACAATCGAAGAATAACAATTAATCGGATCAAAATGAAGGGATCTTTTAAGAACTAAGTCACCAAAAGTTTTATCAATAATTTTCAAATCTGCACGGGACTCAGTTGCTAAAAATTCCTTACCTCGCTTACCTTCAGGCTCATGTAGTGTGATTTCATCTTCAACCTTGCCTATGTTGATCGTATGAAAGCGTCTTTCATCGGAAAGATATTGAAGTTGAAAGTTATCTTTCGTATGTGGCCAATGGAAGTGTTCTATCCCACGTAAAGGTGGTAAACCTTTAGGGGTCTTACTAAAAACATCCTCATAATCCTGCAAAAAACATTGAAAGACACTAGGTAAATTTTTGTTAATGTTAGATAAAGATAAATAGTTTTGCCTAAACCTCACAAGGATACAAGGCTGTTTATTGAGTAGGGCTCTCCGCACATCTTTTTTTGTTGCCATCAAATTTTTCACTCTCATTTTACCACTTGCGGATTCACTCACCTTCGGGCTATTTAGATTTTGACTTTTTTTCACTACTAGCCTCTTTTCTCTCTGTCTTTTGTATTTGTCCTTTCTCCCTTACCCCCTCACAAAATTTCATCATTTTTAATTGATCCTTATATACATCATTGGGATCTAAAGGAGCAAAAGTGAATTTTCGGCCTTTAAACACAAGAGAGTACCTATTGAGCTTGCCTTGGTGTGTAGCATCACGATCAAACTGCCAAGGTCGTCCAAGGAGCAAGTGTGTCGCATGCATTGGGACCACATCACACCATACCTCATCCTCATAATTCCCGAGCTTAAAAGTGATCAAGGACTATTTTGTAACTTTAACTTCTGAGCATTCATTAAGCCACTGAAGGTGATACGGCTTAGGGTGATCGATACAAGGTAACTTTAAGGAATCCACCAAATAACTGCTAACTAGATTCGAACAACTCCCACTATCAATAATAAGTGAATATAAGTCACCTTTTATAAAACACCTAGAATGGAAAATATTGGTCCTTTGGTTATCAAAATCGTCTCCCATTTGGCTATTAAGGGTTCGGCAGACTACCATCTTATTTTTTTCCTCTTTTTTTTTGAAATACCTGCAAAATAAACACTCAACACTCAAAAATAAAAGTTAGCAAACCTCACCGTTAATCACTCAAAAAGAAAATTCAAATTCTCAATGAGGTAGAATTCAATCTTGTGAGTTCTTTATCAGAGTTTATATCAACCAATTAGAGAGTGGATGAACCGATCTACCAAAGAATCCTAATTTGCACTAGGATGCCAAAAACTGACGAGACACCAATTGATTCGTGTTGCACCGAGGAAGAAGTTGTGCACACGTTTAAATCCTACTAACGCAAGAAACAAGACGGTGTTAGATAATGTAAAGGAAGAATAAAGGCAAACAAATGAAAACCTACAGCTAAGAATCAATAAAAATTGCTGAAAACAGAAAACCAGAAAAACTACGGAGTAACTTGACAACTTCGTTCGAGGTGTTCCCGATCTCCAAAAATCACGAAATTAAATCTGGAGTGTCCTTATATATATTGAATTTTTCATCTGGAGAGTTTGGGCACCAAATTCAACCCGCTGAATCTTTTTTTAAATTTTTATTGGATTTCGTCTTTTTTGATTTTTTTGACTTTTTTGACTGATTTTTTTGCGGGATTAATTTTTTTATATTCTATCACAGTGCCACAAATATGTATGTAAAATTTCAGATCAATCAGACAACAACGTTTACCCAATAAAATGAATTTTTTTCGAACACTTTTTCTGGGTGAAACTGCTGTTTGTGCTTTAAAAAATAGAGATCAGTTTAGAAATCAACCAAGAACACCCAAAACGCCCAAAATCTGATACCAAATGATACGGGGTTGGGAGCGGACCAAGATCGAGTTGCCAAGTCACGAGAAACTCCTATGAAAGCTATAGACAAATCAGATCTGAAATCAAAACAAAGAACAAGATTAAAAGCAAATCAGAATTGAATTGAAGTTCTCCAAATTCAATTAAAAGAGCAGCAAGAAACAAAGAAATAGAATAAGCGAATCAAACGGAATTGAATGTATGGAAAGGATGCGAATCTTCCAAGGGATTGATTTGGCCAAGAATGCCTAATTTCCAGCAATCAATTGATCCCCAAATTGAAAGAGATCCAATCGGCCAAACCCTAGGAATTGGGGATTTTTGAGAATGACTTTTTGCTGCAAATGAATGATGATTTAATTTGATCCTTTGAGTTGACTAAGGCTGGAAAAACACAAGAAGAACAGCAAACAAATGAGATAAAGAATCGGCACAAGTGGGAATAAAGAAATAAAATGAAACAGCAAGAAATAAAGAAAAGTCCTAAGAACCCTTGAATTCCCGAAAGAATTCACAAATTCCTTCAAACGGCTCTAATCTCCCCTCCAAAGAATATCGATGGCAAGAAGAAGGTTGAAGATGGCTCCCACAATCAAAAGATTGTTAAAAAAACTTCTAAAGAAAACTCAAGAGAGAAATCTTGGAGAAAACTCAAAGAAAATTCTGCTCTCTCAAATCTGAAATTTAAGAATGAATCTAAGTGTTTATGTACAAGGGGTGGCCGACCATGCCTTTAAATAGGCCTCAAGTAATCCTAATCTAACAAGTAACTAATAAAATTAAACCTAATTAATAGAATAAAATAAAGGAAAATTCGGCCAAGCATATATATGGGCTGTTTTTGGGCCGAATTTTACATGTATATTCCTAAAGCTTAAAAAAATTAAATTAAACAATTAAAATGTTTATAAATTGGGCCCTTTGACATTTTGGCCTAATTTTCAACTAAGTATGAAGGAATTTCTTGATTGGGCTGGAATTTGGTTATTGGGCCTCGCCTTCAAGAATTTGGGCTCGTGATCCATCTCCTTCCGAAATTGGGTCGTTGATGCTCGTAACGGAGATCCAATGCGTGTTGGCTGCAAGATTTGGTTTCTAGGACCAAGATTTCCAAGATTTGAAATCTTGATTTTCTTGATTCTTGAAATCTCTTCGAACAGCATAATTGGGCCAAGATTCGGTTTCTTGATTTTCTTGAAAACAAGAAAGTGAATCTTGATTTTCTTGATTTGAGCCCATCACCTTCTTGAGCTTGGGTTGGGCCTTTGTGACTCGTATCACTTACTCGTTACCGAGCATCCCCAACCTTATAAGCTACGGTGGTTTAACGACAAAGGTGAATTTGAAGTTACTCAACAAGTGCGTGTTGCATATTCCATCGGCAGATACCAAGACGAAGTCGTTTGTGATGTGGTACCTATTCAAGCTTGCCATTTGTTGTGGGAGCACCATGGCAATTGATATAGGGTTGCGCGCGGACCAAGATCGAGTTGCCAAGTCACGAGAAACTCCTATGAAAGCTCTAGACGAATCAGATCTGAAATCAAAACAAAGAACAAGATTAAATGCAAATCAGAATTGAATTGAAATCCCCCAAATTCAATTAAAAGAGCAGCAAGAAACAAAGAAATAGAATAAGCGAATCAAACGGAATTGAAAGTATGGAAAGGATGCGAATCTTCCAAGGGATTTATTCGGCCAAGAATGCCTAATTTCTAGCAATTAATTGATCCCCAAATTGAAAGAGATCCAATCGGCCAAACCCTAGGAATTGGGGATTTTTGAGAACGACTCTTTTCTGCAAATGAATGATGATTTAATTCGATTCTTTGAGTTGAATATGGCTGGAAAAACACAAGAAGAACAGCAAACAAATGAGATAAAGAATCGGCACAAGTAGGAATAAAGAAATAAAACGAAACAGCAAGAAATAAAGAAAAGTCCTAAGAACTCTTGAATTCCCGAAAGAATTCACAAATTCCTTCAAACGTCTCTAATCTCCCCTCCAAAGAATATCGATGGCAAGAAGAAGGTTGAAGATGGCTCCCACAATCAAAAGATTGTTAAAACAACTTCTAAAGAAAACTCAAGAGAGAAATCTTGGAGAAAACTCAAAGAAAATTCTGCTCTCTCAAATCTAAAATTTAAGAATGAATCTAAGTGTTATGTACAAGGGGTGGCCGGCCATGCCTTTAAATAGGCCTCAAGTAATCCTAATCTAACAAGTAACTAATAAAATTAAACCTAATTAATAGAATAAATAAAGGAAAATTTGGCCAAGCATATATATGGGTTGTTTTTGGGCCGAATTTTACATGTATGTTCCTAAAGCTTAAAAAAATTAAATTAAACAATTAAAATGTTTATAAATTGGGCCCTTTGACATTTTGGCCTGATTTTCAACTAAGTATGAAGGAATTTCTTGATTGGGCTGGAATTTGGTTATTGGGCCTCGCCTTCAAGAATTTGGGCTCGTGATCCATCTCCTTCCGAAATTGGATCGTTGATGCTCGTAACGGAGATCCAATGCGTGTTGGCTGCAAGATTTGGTTTCTTGGACCAAGATTTGAAATCTTGATTTTCTTGATTCTTGAAATCTCTTCGAACAGCATAATTGGGCCAAGATTCGGTTTCTTGATTTTCTTGAAAACAAGAAAGTGAATCTTGATTTTCTTGATTTGAGCCCATCACCTTCTTGAGCTTGGGTTGGGCCTTTCTGACTCGTATCATTCCCCCCTTCCTCAAAAAGATTCGTCCTCGAATCTGAAAAATCAAATGAACTCGACTTTCCTCTATCGAACGGGACTAATGGCAATTGAGTCCACTAAAAAGAATAGCCATGAGATAGTAAATAGCAATAGAAACAAGCTTGTAGTCCAATCATAAGCATAACAGAACAGGTATAACGCATGTGAATGGACAGATTCAGATTACCATGCAAACAATCTAATTTACTCGCCACTGCCTCGTCAAATATTCGAAACAAAGATGGACATGTTTTAAGGCATTCAGTCGTCTCAAATTGTTCCCACAAACCATGAATAAATTACGAGTAATAAATGATACGGGGTTGCGCGCGGACCAAGATCGAGTTGCCAAGTCACGAGAAACTCCTATGAAAGCTCTAGATGAATTAGATCTGAAATCAAAACAAAGAACAAGATTAAAAGCAAATCAAAATTGAATTGAAATTTCCCAAATTCAATTAAAAGAGCAGCAAAAAACAAAAAAATAGAATAAGCGAATCAAACGGAATTGAAAGTATGGAAAGGATGCGAATCTGCCAAGGGATTGATTCGGTCAAGAATGCCTAATTTCCAGCAATCAATTGATCCCCAAATTAAAAGAGATCCAATCGGCCAAACCCTAGGAATTGGGGATTTTTTAGAACGACTCTTTGCTGCCAATGAATGATGATTTAATTCGATTCTTTGAGTTGAATATGGCTGGAAAAACACAAGAAGAACAGCAAACAAATGAGATAAAGAATCAGCACAAGTAGGAATAAAGAAATAAAACGAAACAACAAGAAATAAAGAAAAGTCCTAAGAACCCTTGAATTCCCGAAAGAATTCACAAATTCCTTCAAACGGCTCTAATATCCCCTCCAAAGAATATTGATGGCAAGAAGAAGGTGGAAGATGGCTCCCACAATCAAAATATTCTTAAAACAACTTCTAAAGAAAACTCAAGAGAGAAATCTTGGAGAAAACTCAAAGAAAATTCTGCTCTCTCAAATCTGAAATTTAAGAATGAATCTAAGTGTTATATACAAGGGGTGGCCGGCCATGCCTTTAAATAGGCCTCAAGTAATCCTAATCTAACAAGTAACTAATAAAATTAAACTTAATTAATAGAATAAATAAAGGAAAATTCGGCCAAGCATATATATGGGCTGTTTTTGGGCCGAATTTTACATGTATGTTCCTAAAGCTTAAAAAATTAAATTAAATAATTAAAATGTTTATAAATTGGGCCCTTTGACATTTTGGCCTGATTTTCAACTAAGTATGAAAGAATTTCTTGATTGGGCTGGAATTTGTTATTGGGCCTCGCCTTCAAGAATTTGGGCTCGTGATCCATCTCCTACCGAAATTGGGTCGTTGATGCTCGTAACGGAGATCCAATGCGCTTTGGCTGCAAGATTCGGTTTCTTGGACCAAGATTTCTAAGATTTGAAATCTTGATTTTCTTGATTCTTGAAATAGCTCCAAACAACAAAATTGGGCCAAGATTCATTTTCTTGACTTTCTTGAAAACAAGAAAGTGAATCTTGATTTTCTTGATTTGAGCCCATCACCTTCTTGAGCTTGGGTTGAGCCTTTGTGACTCATATCAAAGTGTGTCGCATGCATTGGGACCACATCACACCATACCTCAACCTCGTAATTCCCGAGCTTAAAAGTGATCAAGGATTGTTTTGTAACTTTAACTTCTGAGCATTCATTAAACCACTGAAGGTGATACGGCTTAGGGTGCTCGATACAAGGTAACTTTAAGGAATCCACCAAATAACTGCTAACTAGATTCGAACAACTCCCGCTATCAATAATAAGTGAATATAAGTTACCTTTTATAAAACACCTAGAATGGAAAATATTGGTCCTTTGGTTATCAAAATCATCTCCCATTTGTCTATTAAGGGTTCGGTGGACTACCATCTTATTTTTTTCCTCTTTTTTTTTGAAATACCTGCAAAATAAACACTCAACACTCAAAAATAAAAGTTAGCAAACCTCTCTGTTAATCATTCAAAAAGAAAATTCAAATTCTCAATGAGGTAGAATTCAATCTTGTGAGTTCTTTATCAGAGTTTATATCAACCAATTAGAGAGTGGATGAACCGATCTACCAAAGAATCCTAATTTGCACTAGGATGCCAAAAACTGACGAGACACCAATTGATTCGTGTTGCACCAAGGAAGAAGTTGTGCACACGTTTAAATCCTACTAACACAAGAAACAAGAAGGTGTTAGATAACATAAAGGAAGAATAAAGGCAAACAAAAGAAAACCTACAGCTAAGAATCAATAAAAATTGCTAAAAACAGAAAACCCGAAAAACTGTGGACTAACTTGACAACTTCGTTTGAGGTGTTCCTGATCTCAAAAAATCATGAAATTAAATCTGGAATATCCTTAAATATTGAATTTTTTATCTGGAAAGTTTGGGCACCAAATTCAACCCGCTGAACCTTTTTTAAAATTTTTATTGAATTTCGTATTATTTTTATTTTTTTGACTGATCTTTTTTGCGGGATTAATTTTTTATATTCAATCACAGTACCACAAATATGTATGTAAAATTTCAGATCAATTGGAAAACGTTTACCCACTTAAATGAATTTTTTTCGAATAATTTTTCTAGGTAAAACTGCTGTTTTTGCTTTAAAAAATTGAGATCAGTTTAGAAATCAACCAAGAACACCCAAAACACCCAAAATCTGATACCAAATGATACGGGGTTGCACACGGACCAAGATCGAGTTGCCAAGTCACGGGAAACTCCTACGAAAGCTCTAAACTAACAGATCTGAAAATTAAAACAAAGAGCAAGATTAAACTAATCAGATCTGAAATTAAATCCCCAAATTCAATTAAATGAGCAGCAAGGAACAAAGAACGAATGAATAAATGTATTCGGAGTTCAAGAAGATGAAATCGAACTCCAATAGTGAAATCCCACAAGCCGAATCTGCCAAGAACACCAAAACAGTAAGTAGATTGAAACAATCAGATTTTTAATTGGAAGATTAGGGATTTGGGCGGCAAAAAGAAAAGAAAGAAATAGATGAAATTGAACAGTTCAATAAGTGAATTTAAGTTGCGATTCGGTCCAATTGAACACCCAAGATGAATTGCCCAAATTTCAGCAGCCGAATTTCACCCAACAAGAAGAAATAGAAAACGGCAAGAACCCTAAATTTTGGGGAATTTTGAATCGATTAGATGCTGCCAATAAAAGAACCGATTAAATGAAGAGTTCTTGGAGTTTGAATCAAGGCTGAAACACAAACAAAAATAGCAAAGAAATTAGATATAGATTCAGCATCAACAGAAATAAAGAAAAGAAATTGAACAGCAAGAATAAAGAAAAGTCCTAAGAACCCTTGAATTCCCGAAAGAATTCACAAATTCCTTCAAACGGCTCTAATCTCCCCTCCAAAGAATATCGATGGCAAGAAGAAGGTTGAAGATGGCTCCCACAATCAAAAGATTGTTAAAACAACTTCTAAAGAAAACTCAAGAGAGAAATCTTGGAGAAAACTCAAAGAAAATTCTGCTCTCTCAAATCTGAAATTTAAGAATGAATCTAAGTGTTATATACAAGGGGTGGCCGGCCATGCCTTTAAATAGGCCTCAAGTAATCCTAATCTAACAAGTAACTAATAAAATTAAACCTAATTAATAGAATAAATAAAGGAAAATTCGGCCAAGCATATATATGGGCTGTTTTTGGGCCGAAATTTACATGTATGTTCCTAAAGCTTAAAAAAATTAAATTAAACAATTAAAATGTTTATAAATTGGGCCCTTTGACATTTTGGCCTAATTTTCAACTAAGTACGAAGGAATTTCTTGATTGGGCTGGAATTTGGTTATTGGGCCTCGCCTTCAAGAATTTGGGCTCGTGATCCATCTCCTTCCAAAATTGGGTCGTTGATGCTCATAACGGAGATCCAATGCGTGTTGGCAGCAAGATTCGGTTTCTGGGACCAAGATTTCCAAGATTTGAAATCTTGATTTTCTTGATTCTTAAAATCTCTTCGAACAGCATAATTGGGCCAAGATTCGATTTTTTGATTTTCTTGAAAACAAGAAAGTGAATCTTGATTTTCTTGATTTGAGCCCATCACCTTCTTGAGCTTGGGTTGGGCCTTTGTGACTCGTATCACTTACTCATTACCGAGCATCCCCAACCTTATAAGCTGCTGTGGTTTAACGACAAAGGTGAATTTGAAGTTACTCAACAAGTGCGTGTTGCATATTCCATCGGCAGATACCAAGACGAAGTCGTTTGTGATGTGGTACCTATTCAAGCTTGCCATTTGTTGCTGGGAGCACCATGGCAATTGATATAGGGTTGCGCGCGGACCAAGATCGAGTTGCCAAGTCACGAGAAACTCCTATGAAAGCTCTAGACGAATCAGATCTGAAATCAAAACAAAGAACAAGATTAAATGCAAATCAGAATTGAATTGACATTCCCCAAATTCAATTAAAAGAGCAGCAAGAAACAAAGAAATAGAATAAGCGAATCAAACAGAATTGAAAGTATGGAAAGGATGCGAATCTGCCAAGGGATTGATTCGGCCAATAATGCCTAATTTCTAGCAATCAATTGATCCCCAAATCGAAAGAGATCCAATCGGCCAAACCCTAGGAATTGGGGATGATACGAGTCACAAAAGCCCAAATTCTTGAAGGCGAGGCCCAATAAGCAAATTCCCAGCCCAATCAAGAAATCCATCCATACTTAGTTGAAAATCAGGCCAAATTGTCAAAGTGGCCCAAGTTGTAAAGTTTTATTTTTATTTTTATTTATTTATTTATTTATTTACTTAGTTTAAATTTTTATGTCAATATTCAGTCCAAGAGTCCCAGATAAAATGACCTTTGACCGAATTTCCATATTAAAATAATTAGGAGTTTTTTTATTTTAGTTTTCTAATTAGATTAGGACTAGTTATAAGGCCTATTTAAAGGCATGGCTGTCCACCTTGTTAAACACTTATCATTATTATTAAAATTTCAGATTTGTTGAGAGCAGAATTTTCTTTGAGTTTTCTCCAAGATTTTTCTTTTGAGTTTTCTTTAGAAGTTGTTTTAACAATCTTGTGATTGTGGGAGCCATCTTCAACCTTCTTCTTGCCATTGATATTCTTTGGAGGGGAGATTAGAGCCGTTTGAAGGGAGTTGTGAGATCTTTCGAGATTTCAAGGCTTCTTAGGACTTATCTTTTAATTTCTTACTGTCAATTCTTTCTTTATTTCTACTTGTGCTGAATCATTATCTAATTTATTTTCTGTTCTTATTGTGTTTTCAGCCTTTTTCTATCTTAAGGAATCAGCCCAAAAATCCCCAATTTCTAGGATTTTTCCATACTCTTTTTGGGTGAAATTAGATTGTCGAAATTTGGGGAAAACTATCTTGGTGTTCAATTGGGCAGAATCACAATCTCCTTGAGGGTTTCAAGAACCCTAACACTTATTTCTATTCTAAATTTGATTCTTTGCTGATTTGGGGATTTTATTTCAGATCTGAAAATTCAAAAATCTAATCTTTTAATTTTCTGTTTCGTTTCAGATCTAATTGTTTAGGGTTTTCGTAGGAGTTTCTCGTGACTTGGCAACTCGATCTTGGTTCGCGCGCAACCCCGTATCATTTGGTATCAGATTTTGGGCGTTTTGGGTGTTCTTGGTTGATTTCTAAACTGATCTCTATTTTTTAAAGCATAAATGGCAGTTTTACCCAGAAAAATTGTTCAAAAAAAATTCATTTGAGTGGGTAAACGTTGTCCGATTGATCTGAAATTTTACATACATGTTTTTGGCACTGTGATTGAATATAAAAAAATTATTCCCGCAAAAAAATCTGATACGAGCACGCCCCGCAAACTTCATCGGGCAAGTCTATCAAGCCGAGCATTGACATGTTGGCAAGCTGATCCCAGCTTGTTTCCAGCTCCACGAGCTCCGTCTAGCTCAAATCCAGCTTATTCAAGCTCGATCCAACTTGCCTGAGCTAAACCGAGCTCACTCCTAGCTCATATTTAGCTCACGAGCTAAACCTTAGCTCAACTTCAGCTTAGGAGTTTAGCCTCAGCTCAACTTTAGCTCACGAGCTAAAACTTAGCTCATTTTACTTTAAACTCGGTTTTGTCTTTAATACATTAAATAAAATTTGCACATATTCATTTAAGCATTAAACTTGTCTTATATTAATATTTGTTATTAATATATCATTGTCATTATATAAATTGATTATGTTCACATAGCCGAATTAATGCATGACATTAATGTGTTCACATCATGCCGAATTTATGAGTGTTCATGAGATGTCTTAATGACTTGTTTATTTCATGTAGGTACATTCCTTTGGACGGTACAATGTATGAATGAAGAAACATCTCTTTTGGGCATTCCATACTCATGAATGAAGAAGTATTAAATGCTGGTGCATGTACGGCTAGATGCAATGTTTCTACAAATTCATGCATGTGTCGAATGCATGTATGGACATTAAAGGCTAGTCCATGAATGGATCAAATGCATGGGATGATAGAATGCATGAATGGCTTAAGTGCATGTATGGTGGCTATCTCTTAACTTTCCAAGGCACTTATTCGGCCAAGAAGTAGCTGCTAACTAATTCTATGTTGACCATAGAGCTCATTGAGCATGTTCACACTTTGAATTGACCTATAGGCTACTACACATGCATGGATGGGTTCAAGAACGTCCAAGGGAAGGAATTAACTCAATAATTCAACATATTGATTGAATTAAGTGCATGCACAAAGGGGAGAACGAATTTACTAGGTTCATGCTACCATTTATGAACTTACATGCCATTAAAGTGTTTAATTATGAAGATACATGGTCCATACAAGTGCATGAACGTCCCAAGGAGATGAATGCAACCTTTTGGTGCACATACAAGTCACTTCAAGCCTTTCTTTATGACTAAGCATTCATGCACAAACTAAGGGGGAAGAAAGTGTCCATTCAGCTAGTGCATGAATCTACCGAATTTATGAACTATTTTAATACATTAGTGTGAACGTTTTTATTATTGTGTGAACACCTAGATGCCGAATTTGAATGGTCATCTATGTGCCTATAAATATTTGTTTTCTTTCATTTGTAAAGGACTTTTGACTTTTGATCATTTGAATGAACTTTGTTCAAAGAGTGAGTTTTCTCCTCTCTAAATTCGTACGAGTTTCGATCTGACTTATCTAGCGTGCTAGTGGCGTCTATCGTTCTCTTTTGAACTTATCACCTTGCTTTGGTGTGGCGTTCAACCTTCTACAATTCCGCAATCCCACCTTGAACCGAATAGAAATCGGGGTGACACTTTTAGTGTTGAATCATTTCTGGTGTTTAAGCTCATTTATCCATTCCACTGACTATCCTAGATTTTACCCAACTATAATATCTTTTTACAAAACCGAGCCTTCATTTATCAACTTCCATTTTTCTTATTTTTATACTTAAATCGAGCCTACTACCCTTATAAATTTACCATCACCTTAGCCAACCTTTAAAACCATTTGAAAGCTTCCGCATCTTTAGCCTTATTTCATCCTATTTTCGATAACTCAACTATTCCTCGTCGACGATCGGGCAACTTAAGTGAACTCGACTCCATCAATCGAGCCGGATCACATCATTTGGTATCAGAGCTACTAAAACGAGGAGTGCCGACGTTCGTACCAAGCTCGGAAGGTTCGTAATGTAAAAAAAAAATTAGGTTGTAATTTTTTTCTACTTCCTTTATATTTCAGCATATTGTAATTGAAAAAAAAAAGAGAAGAGGAAATTTGAAAAAAAAATTGAAAAAAAAATCGAAAAAAAAAATTTAAAAAAAATCGAAAAATCAAAGTATAAAAAAAAAGAGTGAAAAGTCTTGTGAGTTTTATTTTGTTATTATTTCTTGTTGCTTTCAAGCATCCATTCATTCTACCATTTCCTCTACCCCCCCAAAACGCCACACATACTTTGATTTTTATTTTCTTTGTTTAGCCTACCCTACACCCGACGTTATCCCTTGTAACCCATTTGAAGCCGACCCTCTAAGCCGCAATAAGTCTTCTTGAAACAAAATACGAATTCACGAGAGTGAGACGAGCGGAAAAAGGCACGAGTGGTGAGTACATTAGAGCGAGCAAAAGCCATTAGACAAGTGTAAACACGAGTGGAGTGTTATCAAATTTTCTTTCCGAGCGAAATTGTGAGGTTTGTGGTGAGGTACTTCATTTTTTATTTATTTATTTTGTTTTGTGATCTAACATTTTCTTTTTAGCAACAAAAATCATGTCATACGAAGAGTTCACCGAATCGGAATACCAATATTTGGTTCAAGAAAAGCGAAGAATGGCGACTAAACGAGACCAAAGTGATCGAGTTTCTTCAAGTCGTAAAACGGAACCAAGAACCCCACGGAGATATACCCCCGACTACTACTTAAGAAAAAGTTCCTATCGTGATTCCTTTTCGCCATCTACTTCGAGACAAAGAGATTTATACTATGACGCATATTCATCAGCGAATTCGAGAAGTGACTTCGATCGAAAGTCTTTTTCATCAAGAAATTTGAGAAGACGAGAAGCCGATTACGATTTTGATTCATTCCAAGATGGCGTTCGAAGAGAAAGACATACTCCTACTAGATCTTCAAAGAAATCTTACCCGGAGTATTCTTCACGAAGTTTTGATTGTGAATCATATGAAAATAGTTCTTCATCTTTCGAACAAGATTTGTATTCTCATCGTTCTTGTGTACATTCTTGTAAAGAGAAAACAAAGAAAAGAAAAGAAAAAGAAAAAGCAAGAGAAGAAAAAGAAAATGAAATAAAAAGAAAAGAGAGGCAAGAGGCAAGTAAGAGAGAAAATGAGCGAATCTTGAGAGAACTTGAAAAAGCCTTTGAAAAAGCCTTTGAAAAGCAAAAAGAAAATGAAAAAGGAAATGAAAAGAAATTTGAGAGTGAAAAAGAAGATGAAAAAGAAATTGAAACAAAAGAAACGAGTGATCCAGAAGAAAAAGAATCGAGTGAGAAAACAAGTGAGCAAGTGAGGATTATTTCCACTAACCCACCTGTTCGATCTTCTTATGAGTTAACTTTTCAGGTTCCTAGAAGTTTGTGCGACCAATTCCATCTACATTACCTTCCAAACGAAAGGTGTTTTAGGTTGTTCGAAAAAGGTAAGTTCGCGAATGACTACCACCCACTTGCGATTGAAGGTAAGGAAGGTAAGGATTCTTTGTTTATCGAATCAAAGTCACTTGATTTGGATAATTTTTGTTCACTTACTGTTGTTAATGATTTTGTTTTAAAAGGTGCCATATACAGTTTTTTTTATGACGATTACTACATTGGCAAATTTGTTGACAACATTGGATTAGTTTTCCCTAAGCAAATTTTGAACATGTTTGATCAAAGTCTGTCACGTAAAAATTCTCATGTGTTTGACCCTGCAAACTTTTTGAACTCATGTGTTAAATCTTTATGTTTAAATATGCCTGCTCAATTGATTTGTGATAAATCTGCCTGTTTGAAAAGTTGCATGTTCGTTAAAAATTCTTTGTTTGGCATCCATGTTAAAAGATCTTCACATGATATGTGCAATTGTGTTCTTCATGAACAATCTTTGAGTTTTTGTGCGAAATTTCTATGTAGTGATTTGCATTCCCGATTAATACTCTTGAAGTATGAACCTTTGCATTTTGGTATGCTCGGTTTTGTCAAATCAACATGTGTGTTTAAACTAGTGAAATATAATTCGTGTGGTGAGTTGATTATATCTTCTTCTAATATGTTGCTTGTTGGAATTCCTAATCAAGTTCGTGTGTTCAAGCCTGGTATTTGCTACATGAATTCATTTTATGGAAACATTAAGCGCTTTGCATCCTTTACATTGAAATTATGTTTGCTTGAAGTTCGAATTTTTGATAAGAAGGTGAAATTCAATGATTTGGGTTTCAATTTTGATTTATTTATTAATCACCTTGTTTGGCCACATTTGAAATTTTCGTTTCATTTCGAGAAGGTAAGGCCAACCTATGTTTTTGGAATTGAATCAAATTTCCATGGTAACTTTCCTTTTCCATTTAAGTCCATAGTTTTTGATAATACTAACCCGTCTTATTTTTGTGAATTCCACCCCTCGAGGAGCAAGACATGTCATGGTGCGTCACCACCTATTCAAATTTATCGAAGTAATAGGTTTGTCTTACGTTATCTATCCAAAGAGAGAAGATTCATTTTGACTGAGAAAGGTAAACCCAATCCTCAATTTTCTTCTCTTCATATTCGTCAAGGTAAGTCATCTGAAAATTTTCAAATATCTTTGCTCACTTCGATTGAAGTTGAAAATTCCATTGATTGGTTGTTTGGAAATTATTTATACTTTGATGTGATGGATTTTTCCTTTTGGAATTGTGATGATGTGATTATTACGTTGGAATTTGGAGACTCCCCTCATGTTGTTCAAAAACGAAAGGAAGAATTAGCATACCTTTGGCCATGGCATACCTTGCATGAGCAAGACAAACGACCAAATGAGTTACTATATTCGATTAAAGAAATTAAAATGTTTTGGATGAGGAATAATGTGTTTAAGTTCCTACCATCGTTTTTAACCAATTATCCCTTGATCCAACTTAGTTTTCATGTTTGTAACGATGGTCTAACGAAACTCTTTGATAAATTTATGTATGTTTGCTTTGTCCAATTGAGATTTTTGGCATATGTTCGATTGAATGAATATTTTATGAACTATCGAACACATTTGAATTTGACTCCTTTGAGTTTCTTTTTATTGGCTGTGGTAAGAATTTTTCA
>NC_053448.1:19768927-19800256 GCF_007990345.1 Gossypium hirsutum
TTCGGTTACCTTGTTCTAGCATTATAAATAGATGTAATCAGCCATAGAGGGAACAACTTTTTGCTGAATATAGATGAAATATTTGAATTGTGAGCTATCCAATTCTCTTTGTTCTTTCGGAATTGATTTGACTTATCAAGCATAACTTGTGGCGTCCATCTTTTCTTTGTTGCTGAACTTATCACCTTTGGTGTGGCGTTCAATATACCTTTGGTTCCTATCATAGTTGACAGTGGGTCAAGGTTCCTTTCTTGTTTCCTTTAACCGAAAACACCTAAAGACCATTTTGAGATTCGGGTCAACAATTCGTTATTGTTGGTTCATTTTCGGTCTTAGCCAATTAATTTGTTATTGTTTCCTCTTTATTTTGTTTATTACCTTTGTTTGAAGCCATTATCTCTATTTTGTTTCATTTTAAAACCGAAACGAATCCATCCTTACTCAATTCACGATTGGGCAACACATACGACTCAAAACATCACGAGACGAGTTCGTATCATAAACGAATAAGTATATTAGACAAGAAGAAGATAGAATATATTTGAGTTCAAAGAAGTAAAGTAAGTCCGTGCAAAGTTGGATGTGGATTTGGTTTAAGTCGAAATGGTATGACTAGAATGGCCGAGTTCGGTTTAGGATTAATTAAGAAATGGTATTTGGTTTTTGTACGTTTTGGTATTTAGGAATTGGTACGAAATGGTAAGGGATTTGGTACGAAATGGTAATGGTTCAAAAAGGTCAAGAGTGAACCAACACTAAAGAAAAGTGTCGACCAGAAACTTATAGGACCAAATTGAGTTGGAAATGGTTGATAAGGACCTTGACCCGATACTTAGTAAAGTATGAACCAAAGGTATCAAAGGTGAACGCCACACTCGGGTTTAGGGAGTGATAAGTTCGAAAGAAAGACTCGGAAAGACGCCACTAGAAGCTAGATAAGTCTTACGGGTCCCGAACGAAATTTGAGAGAAAATGCCTCACAAATTTGGCAGCAATTCGTTACTTAAAAATGTCAAAAGTCCCTTACAAAGTGAAAATTCAGCTATTTATAATAATCCACTAGGCTAGCCGAATGGTCAATTAAATTCCTTAAAAATTAAGCAAATGAATTACTTAAATGGGCTAGCTAGATTCGGCTGAACTTGGAGCTCCAATGGTCACCTTCTAAATGGACAATTGAACTTGGAGCTTGAGGGAGTAAATGGCAGCAGCTACATTCGGTTGATGTGCTTAAAGGAGCTCATTTAATTGGCAACTATTGCTGAAAAATTACCAGCAATTAAGAAGATGTTGAGTAGTCACTTTGAGTGTGAAAACCAAGTTTTGAAGAGTCTTTGAATGTGAACACCTTGATCCGAACAGCCATGATGTATTCAACAGTGTGTAAGCAATAAATTCGGCTGAATGGTCGCTTAGGAGACTTCAAACAGCAGCCAACTTCATTCTCCCATTCATGCATGTGCCGTCCCCTTCATGTACCCTCTTTTAATACCTTTCATGCTCCAAAAATGTTCATGGATGATGTACCTGCAGCAACATTCATCAAATAATTCAAATTCATGTTTAGACACATTAAATTAACACTAAAATGCTGCACATTAAATTTGGCAGCCTTAGGACATAATTAAAACAAGTAATAAAGTTAACATATTAAAAACAAGCTTAAAAACATATTTATAAGCTGTATAAATTAAGACAAAATTAATAACATGTCATAATAACTAAAATATCATGCATAATTAAATTTGACCAGATTTAAGACCAATTTAATAACGAAAATTAATTAAGCTTGTAAATAACTAATTTAACTAACTCAATTAATTATTTTAGCTACTATATTATTGACTAAGTTATTTTGAGCTAATTTTGAGCTGGTTCGAGCTCATTGAACTTAAAGGAGCTGGAAATGAGCTAAATGAAGCTCCACAAAAATAAAATTGAGCTACGTCCAGCTTGTAAAAATGACGAGCCTCGCTTGTAGGCTGAAACAATAGCCATTCCCGGGGGCGGGTCGTATCAACAAATGTTTGAATGGGCTTTCTCTAAGACCAACAAAATGGCCGACTTGATCGATAGAAAACAAATCACAATCAGAATGAAGACCAAAAAGATTCTTACCTGACTTACCTTCGAAAGTTTGAAAATTATTCACAACATCCAACTTACCTTTTTCAATTAATTGAAAACGTCGTATGTCAGAAAGATAATGAAGTTGGAACCAGTCCGTGGGTGAAATTTTGCAAACCTGAAACGAAGAAGAATCAAAAGGCAAACTCAAACAGGGGTTAGCAAAAATTTTCCTTACTTTTTCTTGCTTGCTTTCTTCACTCGTTTCTTTTGCAAACTCTTTTTCTTTTCCACTCGATTTCTTTTCAAGCTCTCTTTCAATTTCTTTTTTCACTCTTTCTTTTTCTTCTCTTTCAATTTCTTTTTCAATCTCTTTTTCCTTTTCACTCTCTTTTATTTTTGAAATCTCATTTTCATATTTTTCTTTTTCATTTCTGATACGAGGTTGCGCGTGGACCAAGATCGAGTTGCCAAGTCACGAGAAACTCCTACGAAAGATTTAGAAGAACAGATCTGAAATCAAAAACAAAGATTAAGATTAAACCGAATCAGATTTGAATTTAAAATTCCCAAATTCAATTAAAAGATCAGCAAGAAGAAAAGAAATAGAATCGATGAATCAAACGAAATTGAGAAGAAAGAAAAGATGCGAATCTGCCAAGGAATTGATTCGGCCACGAATGCCCAATTTCCAGCAATCAATTGATTCCCAAATTGAAAGAAATCCAATCGGCCAAACCCTAGGAATTGGGGATTTTTGGGTTCGAATGGGTGCTCCCAATAGGAGAACAACTTAAACGATGAGATCTTGAGTTTAATCAATGCTGGAAAACAAACAAGAACAGCAAAATATTAGATGAGAAATCGGCACAAGTATAAGCAAAGAAAAGTAAAGAAAGAAATCGAAAACAGCAAGAATTAAAGGATAAGTCCTAAAGATCCTTGAAATCCCGAAAGATTTCACAAATCTCTTCAAACGGCTCTAATTTCCCCTCCAAAGAATATCGATGGCAAGAAGAAGGTTGAAGATGGCTCCCACAATCAAAAGATTGTTAAAACAACTTCTAAAGAAAACTCAAGAGAGAATTCTTGGAGAAAACCCCAAAGAAAATTCTGCACTCAACAAATCTAAAATTTGATAAAAAAATAATAATAAGATGTTTACAAAGGGTGGCTGGCCAATGCTTATATAGGCCTCCAACAAATCCTAATCTAATTAGAAAACTTAAAAAATTTAAACTTAATTAAAAAAAACAAAGGAAAATTCGGCCATGCATCCTATTGGGCTGTTTTGGGCTGAATTTAACATGTGATATTCCTAAAACTTAAAAATTAACTTAAACAACTAAAATGTTTACAAATTGGGCCCTTTGACATTTTGGCCTGATTTTCAACTAAATATGTATGGATTTATTGATTGGGCTGGGAATTTTCTTATTGGGCCTCGCCTTTAAGAATTTGGGCTAGTGATCCATCTCCTACCGAAATTGGGTCGTTGACGCTCGTAATGGAGATCCAACGCGCTTTGGCTGCAAGATTTGGTTTCTTGGACCAAGATTTCCAAGATTTGAAATCTTGATTTTCTTGATTCTTGAAATCGCTCCGAACAACAAAATTGGGCCAAGATTCGATTTCTTGATTTTCTTGAAAACAAGAAAGTGAACCTTGATTTTCTTGATTTGAGCCCATCACCTTCTTAAGCTTGGGTTGGGCCTTTGTGACTCGTATGGATGTGATCCGGCCCGATTGATTGAGTCGATTCACTTGATTGCCCGATCGTCGACGAGAAGTTTGTTCGATTTTGTAGATAGATGGAGTTAGATGATTTTTTTATAGCGGAAGTTGAGAAAATGGGTTCAAAAGATGGTTTGGATAGATGTTTGATAGGCTCGGTGAAATAAAGAAATATTGTTTATAATTTAATAGTTAAAATGGAATGGAAAAATAGAACTCAAGCGAAGAACGATTCAATACTATATGAAGTATTGCCTCGGGACTTATATTGCTCAAGGTGGATTAAATGGATTATCGAAGATGGACCTTGACCCGTTACCTATAGAGAGGTAGGAACCAAAAGTATAAAAAGGTGGATGAACGCCACACCAGGATGGTGATAAGTTCAAGAAGTCGGGTTGACGCCACTAGTGAGCTAGATAAGTCAGAACGAGACTCGTACGAAATAGGATAGGAGGAAACCTCACAATCAAGTTTTCAATAATCAAATTCTGTAACCTTTTACAAAGAGAAAAGAACTATTTATAGATTACATTAGATAGCCAAATAGACTAAGTAAATTCGGCTTTAATTGAATTAAACTAATCTAGAAATGTATCTTTAAAGGCTATGTCCAAATTCGGCTGAATGGTACTTCAATAGGCAGCTTCATGGCTAAGGAAATAAACTTGAAGGCTTGGTGAATGTATGGGAGAGCAATGGACATGTCTAGGTTCGGCCAAGGTGTGAATGGACACTCCAAGAGATGCCTTTTGGCCGAATAGGTACTTAGGAGATCAATGGACAGCAACCGATGCATGTAAGTGAATATTCATGCATTCTTCCATTCATTGTATTAATCATTCATGCATCATCCTTACGTTCATTGAACCAGCCCATTCATGAATCATCTTTAATTGTGTTCCCACATCATGCATTGTAAGTAGACGTTCATGCACCTAGCTTGAATGAATCTCCACATTCGGCTGTACCTACATGAAACATGAACAAATTAATTAAAAATAGACAAATTTAATAAAGTCTTAAGCTAAACATATTAAATTCGGCTAAGACAACTTTAAAAACATGAAATAAATCAAAACATAATTATGAGCTGTAATAACTTAAACTAAGTTAATAAAATACTTTAATTATTCAACCAATAAAATAAATGAGCTGAATTGTAGCTAAATTGAGCTCGATTGAGCTGAAATGAGCTCAATTGAGCTGGTTGGAGTTGAAACGAGCTAGAAAAGCTAAAATGGAGCTGAAATTAGCTTGCACTAAGGTGCATGGTTTCTTCAAGGAGTTGGATCGAGCTTCCTCATCTTCAACAAGCTGATTCTCCTTCCAAAACTTGAACAACAAAGCTGAAACAACTTCATGAAATCGCTTGGACCTAGCTCGGGTCATTGGTCCCTTTGGAAGCTCGAGGGAATCAAGATGAGGACTTGATGGGGCTTGGGGCGTGGTCACATCATTCCCCCCTTCTTCAAAACGACTTGTCCTCAAGTCGAGCTGTTTATTCTCCAGAAAAAAATCCGTCTTATGCAACTCTCCTTGAATGAATGGAACAATGAGTCGTTCATAAGCCATTGCAAAAGAACTTACAATATTCGACATTAAAGATGGCAAATGAATCAATGAAAATAGACAACCATTAATCATCAAGAAACGATCAAAACAAATATGTGGATCATGCATAGTCGTATCAAGACAAGTATGAGTCATGTAAAAAGGCAATTTTAAAACATCATTCTTAAAATCACATGAACAAAACTCCTTCCATATCCATAACTCATCAAATGGTCGAGACGAAAACAAATATGTTTTCAAGCATTCGAACTTTTCAATTTGCTTCTACAAGTCATTGTTCAAGTAAATGGAATGCAAGTAAGGAGACATGAAATTTAAATCTTCATCACAAACACACAAATGAAAAGTTTCATATGATTCATGATTTCGCATGTTTGGCACTCGCAATTGTCGTTTGGTTTTGTTCTCAACAATGAATTCATCACATTTTCCAAAGAGAAAAATCGTCTTATCATTACTCAAAATGGATTTATCATCATCAAGCAAAATCAAATAATTAACCACAACAGGATTCAAGCGATTTTCAGCAATCAAGGTGTCTTCAAAAATTTTAGTTACATTCGACTTAAGAAAAGATGGTCGCATAACATCAGAATTCATACCTGATTCACCTTTAGGAATGGAAAATTGAGAATCAATTTTACCTTTTTCAATCAAAGTGAACCTTTTCTCCTTGAGAAGGTATTGAAGTCGAAGCTCATTACACAATCCTTGAAAAACCTGAAACGAAGGGTAAACACAAAGGCAACTTGCACTTTTCGAAGTGTTGGGTTCATAATGCTAAAAGAGGGTAATGTCTCCATAGACGTTGAACTCAAAGGAACAGGCTAAAACACTATTCACATATTGAACATATGTAACGATACCAGGTTCAAAAACATGAGTTGATCTTACCTTTTCGAAATGAAAAATGAATTTCATGTACAGCCACATAAAATGATCAAAGAACAATTTTAAATTATAAACAGAGTCTTTAAATTTCAGAGGCCAAACATCAAACAGACATAAATTTGTCGCATAAAATTTAGGATGCTTGAGTTCCGCACATATCAACCCAAAACGATAAATTCTAGGTTTGAACACACGAGTTTGATTACTTACGCCAAAGTGTTTTAGTAAATCAAACATGTCAAACCAAAAGGGTTTTCGTGTCCATAGATACAAACATTCAAATCTCTTTATATTCATCAAATCAAACTTGCACAAATTCATGGATTTGTCACATGACAATAATGGATGGACAAAATTATCATATTTGAAAAATTGAATCGCTTTTCGTGAAAACCCGACATCATGCAAAACCAAATCTTTAGTTTGTCGTTCGTACTGAATAACATCAACCACATTCAAAGAATAGCAATTAATTGAATGAAAATAAAAGAATTTTTTTAAAACAAAGTCATTTTCAACAACTTTCAAACTTGGTGGCCATAACTCGGTTTTTAAAAATTCCTTACCTCGCTTACCTTTAAGCTTGTGTGGTTCGATTTCAACTTCATCCTTACCTTTTTCGGTCATGCAAAAACGTCGCTCGTTAGGAAGATATTGAAGTTGATATTCGTCACTGAGATTTGTCGGAACCTGAAAAGAAGGAACAGAACAAAAACAAACATCACGGAGGTTAGTTAAAATTTCATTCTCTTTTTCTTGTTCTCGCTCACTATCTTCATTTTCTCTCATTTCTTCTTCAACATCTTTTTCTTTTTCAATTTTTTTCTCAATCTCAATTTCTTTTTCAATTTTCTTTTCTTCATTTTCTTTTTCTCTCACTATTTTGATTTCTTTTTCTTTTTCATTACAATGTGCGGATGACACGAAAGAATCAAAGAGATAATCATTTGGCTCAAAGAAAGAGAAAATATTTTCATAAACTTCTCGTCCATTTCTTCGGGAACAATCCTTTGGGAAGGACTTCTTTGAAGCATACGAGGAATAGCTCATCCTTTCTCTCTCATCTCGAGTGATTTTTGACTCGAAGTTTTCTTCTCGCGGTCTCGAAAGCCTTGTTGAATAGGAGTCTTGATATGTGTCTCTTCTCAAATAATGTCGTCATGATGAACTTGACTCTATTTCTCGACTCGGTGGAGTTTGCTTCCGTCGGGCTTTTTCCTCCACTCGGTCCAAACGTCTTTTTAATTGGCTTAGTTTTTCATCCAATATTTGGCCCATCTCGTTCACCAAGTATTGAAATTCATCGGTAGAGAATTCTTCTTGAGACATGATTCAAGAAAATGTTCGAAAATCGAAAGATAGAATAAATAGTAAATGAACCTCACCAATTCAAAATCCTCACCAATCTCTCACAAAGAAATAATGATTTTCACTCGCACTCGTGTTTAGACTCAATTTTTGGCTTTTTCTTTTGATGTATTTCACTCTTGCCTTTTACCACTCGACCTCTTCTCTCAATTTCGTGATTTGTCTCGATAGACTTAATTTACTGCTTGAGGGTCGATTTCAAAATGGGTTACAAGGGATAATGTCGGGTGTAGGGTAGGCTGAACAAAGAAGAAAATTGGCTTAAAATGTGGCGTTGGGATGGTAAATAATGGTAGGAAGGGAAACTTGATGATCGGAGTAATAAGTGATAATGATAAAAACTCGCAAGACTTTTCACTTTTTTTTTTCTTTCTTCTTTTTTTTAACTCGATTTTTTTTGTCACTTTTTTTTCCTTTTTTTTCGATTTTTTTTTGAATTTTTTTTCTGAATTTCTTCTCTTTTTTTTAAATCCAATATAATAGTAAACAAAATACAAGGAAGAGAAAAAAAAATAAATTCCAACTCAAAATTTTTTTTATTTTTTTTACTTCTTTTTTTTTCGTTACGAACCTACTCTGAGCTTGATACGGATGTCGGCACTCCTCGTTTTAGTAGCTCTGATGCGAAATGATGTGATCCGACCCGATTGATTAAGTCGATTCACTTGATTGCCCGATCGTCGACGAGAAGTTTGTTCGATTTTGTAGATAGATGGAGTTAGATGATTTTTTTATAGCGGAAGTTGAGAAAATGGGTTCAAAAGATGGTTTGGATAGATGTTTGATAGGCTCGGTGAAATAAAGAAATATTGTTTATAATTTAATAGTTAAAATGGAATGGAAAAATAGAACTCAAGCGAAGAACGATTCAATACTATATGAAGTATTGCCCCGGGACTTATATTGCTCAAGGTGGATTAAATGGATTATCGAAGATGGACCTTGACCCGTTACCTATAGAGAGGTAGGAACCAAAAGTATAAAAAGGTGGATGAACGCCACACCAGGATGGTGATAAGTTCAAGAAGTCGGGTTGACGCCACTAGTGAGCTAGATAAGTCAGAACGAGACTCGTACGAAATAGGATAGGAGGAAACCTCACAATCAAGTTTTCAATAATCAAATTCTGTAACCTTTTACAAAGAGAAAAGAACTATTTATAGATTACATTAGATAGCCAAATAGACTAAGTAAATTCGGCTTTAATTGAATTAAACTAATCTAGAAATGTATCTTTAAAGGCTATGTCCAAATTCGGCTGAATGGTACTTCAATAGGCAGCTTCATGGCTAAGGAAATAAACTTGAAGGCTTGGTGAATGTATGGGAGAGCAATGGACATGTCTAGGTTCGGCCAAGGTGTGAATGGACACTCCAAGAGATGCCTTTTGGCCGAATAGGTACTTAGGAGATCAATGGACAGCAACCGATGCATGTAAGTGAATATTCATGCATTCTTCCATTCATTGTATTAAATCATTCATGCATCATCCTTACGTTCATTGAACCAGCCCATTCATGAATCATCTTTAATTGTGTTCCCACATCATGCATTGTAAGTAGACGTTCATGCACCTAGCTTGAATGAATCTCCACATTCGGCTGTACCTACATGAAACATTAACAAATTAATTAAAAATAGATATATTAATTAACACATAAATTTAAAATAGACAAATTTAATAAAGTTTTAAGCTAAACATATTAAATTCGGCTAAGACAACTTTAAAAACATGACATAAATCAAAACATAATTATGAGCTGTAATAACTTAAACTAAGTTAATAAAATACTTTAATTATTCAACCAATAAAATAAATGAGCTGAATTGTAGCTAAATTGAGCTCGATTGAGCTGAAATGAGCTCAATTGAGCTGGTCGGAGTTGAAACGAGCTAGAAAAGCTAAAATGGAGCTGAAATTAGCTTGCAATAAGGTGCATGGTTTCTTCAAGGAGTTGGATCGAGCTTCCTCATCTTCAACAAGCTGATTCTCCTTTTAAAACTTGAACAACAAAGCTGAAACAACTTCATGAAATTGCTTGGACCTAGCTCGGGTCATTGGTCCCTTTGGAAGCTCGAGGGAATCAAGACGAGGACTTGATGGGGCTTGGGGCGTGGTCACATCACGTATCATTCCCCCCTTCCTCAAAAAGATTCATCCTCGAATCTAAAAAATCAAATGAACTCGACTTTTCTCGATCGAACGGGACTAATGGCAATTGAGTCTACTAAAAAGAATAGCCATGAAATAGTAAATAGCAACGCAAACAAGCTTGTAGTCCAATTATAAGCATAATAGAACAGGTATAACGCATGTGAATGGACAGATTCAGATTACCATGCATTAATCGACGGTTTATAGATTCACTCACACATGCATTATCAAAAAGAAGAATCTTTTTATCAACCATCAAAATAGATTTATCATCAATAAATAAAATAGGACAGTCAAGCACGTTTCGATCTAAGTGTTCATCAACACGATCTTTGTCACTATCCGAGGAGTACAAAAGTGTTTCAAAGGTTTCAAGAATCTTACCTTGATAAGCAAAAGAATAAGGGTCGATTTTACCTTTTTCATTTAAAACAAACCTTCGCTCATCGGGGGCATAGTGTAGTCGAATCTCCGTTGTTGAGTTAACCTTTGTCAAATGGAACTCAAACTTCATGTACAACCACATAAACTGTTTAAGGCACGAATATAAATTGAAAACAAATTTGGAAAATTTCGTTACCTCATTCTCCAAAACAGATTTGGACAAATTCGAGGATTTTACACAAGGTAAATCAAGAGAATAACAAATCACGCTTCTTTTCGTAATGACTTTATCAACCACAATCGAAGAGTAACAATTAATCGGATCAAAATGAGGGGATCTTTTAAGATCTAAGTCACCAAAAGTTTTATCAATAATTTTCAAATCTGCACTGGACTCGGTTTCTAAAATTTCCTTACCTCGCTTACCTTCGGGATCATGTAGTGTGATTTCATCTTTGCCTAAGTTGATCATATGAAAGCATCTTTCATTTGAGAGGTATTGAAGTTGAAAGTTATCTTTCGGTCCTTCGGGAACCTGAAAAGTAGCAACACAAGAAAAAGTCATATCTTGGTTAGTGAAAACATTCCTCACTAGCCTTTCCTCGTCTTTTTCTTTTGTTTCTTTTTCTAACTCATTTTCTCTTCTTTCTTCAACTTCTTTTTCAATTTTCTTTTCTGTTTCACATTCCTTTTCACTCTCAATCTCTTTTTTCTCTTTTCATTCTCTTTTTCTTTTTCCTCACTTGTTTTAACAACAGAATTTTTCAGTTTGATTTGGTTCTCATGGACTTGTTCCGGAGTGAGCGGCACTAAGGTGATTTTCCTTCCTTGATACTTGAAAGAATACCTATTGGTACGACCATCGTGAGTGACCTTTCGATCTAGTTGCCATGGTTCTCCTAGCAACAAATGGCAGGCTTGAATAGGTACTACGTCGCACACAACTTCGTCTTGATACTTACCGATAGAAAAGGCGATGTGCACTTGTTGAGTGACCCTAAATTGGCCTTTGTTGCTAAGCCCTTGTAGTTGATAAGGTTGTGGATGCTTGGTAGTGGTTAAGCAAAGCTTTTCCACCATCGTCGTGCTGGCTATGTTCGAGCAACTTTCACCATCAATAATAACTCTACAAAGCTTACCTTGTACATGGCAGCGAGTATGAAAGAGATGTTCTCGTTGCTGCTCGCTCTTTGGTTTTGCCAAAGATGATTGTCCACGATCATGAAAATCATCATCCATTCTAGGGACACGTTGAGGGCTGCACCTATAGGGCTGGTTATCCCTATCTTCCTTAATTGGATCTCGATATTGATGTTTTTGATTCACTCGTACCTCATTCAAAGTAGTATTCAATGCTTGAAGTGTAGCATTTATTTGTGTGATTGCAGCAGTATGTTCGTCTAACTGTTGTTGGACTTTCATAAGTGCATCATTATTATCACCTTTAGACATCTTCAAAACCTGTAAAAAATAAACACTCAACACTCAAAAATAAAAGTTAGCAAACCTCACCATTAATCACTCAAAAAGAAAAATCAAATTCTCAATGAGGTCGAATTCAATCTTGTGAGTTCTTTATCAGAGTTTATATCAACCAATTAGAGAGTGTGAACCAAACTACCAAAGAATCCTAATTTGCACTAGGATGCCAAAAACTGACGAGACACCAGTGATTCGTGTTGCACCGAGGAAGGAGTTGTACACACGTGTAAATCCTACTAACACAAGAAACAAGAAGGTGTCAGATAACGTAACGGAAGAATAAAAGCAAACAAATGAAAACCTACAGCTAAGAATCAATAAAAATTGCTAAAAATAGAAAACCCGAAAAACTGCGGAGTAACTTGACAACTTCGTTCGAGGTGTTCCCGATCTCCAAAAATCATGAAATTAAATCTAGAATGTCCTTATATATTTAATTTTTGATCTGGAAATTTTGGGCACCAAATTCAACCCGCTGAATCTTTTTTAAAATTTTTATTGAATTTCGTCTTTTTTTATTTTTTTGACTTTTTTGACTGATTTTTTTGCGGGATTAATTTTTTTATATTCAATCACAGTGCCACAAATATGTATGGAAAATTTCAGATCAATTGAACAACGTTTACCCACTTAAATAAATTTTTTTCGAACAATTTTTCTGGGTAAAACTGTTGTTTATGCTTTAAAAAATAGAGATCAGTTTAGAAATCAACCAAGAACACCCAAAACGCCCAAAATCTGATACCAAATGATACGAGGTTGCGCGCGGACCAAGATCGAGTTGCCAAGTCACGAGAAACTCCTACGAAAGATCTAGAAGAACAGATCTGAAATCAAAAACAAAGATTAAGATTAAACCGAATCAGATTTGAATTTAAAATTCCCAAATTCAATTAAAAGATCAGCAAGAAGAAAAGAAATAGAATCGATGAATCAAACGAAATTGAGAAGAAAGAAAAGATGCGAATCTGCCAAGGAATTGATTCGGCCAAGAATGCCCAATTTCCAGCAATTAATTGATTCCCAAATTGAAAGAAATCCAATCGGCCAAACCCTAGGAATTGGGGATTTTTGGGTTCGAATGGGTGCTGCCAATAGGAGAACAACTTAAACGATGAGATCTTGAGTTTAATCAATGCTGGAAAACAAACAAGAACAGCAAAATATTAGATGAGAAATCGGCACAAGTATAAGCAAAGAAAAGTAAAGAAAGAAATCGAAAACAGCAAGAATTAAAGGATAAGTCCTAAAGATCCTTGAAATCCCGAAAGATTTCACAAATCTCTTCAAACGGCTCTAATCTCCCCTCCAAAGAATATCGATGGCAAGAAGAAGGTTGAAGATGGCTCCCACAATCAAAAGATTGTTAAAACAACTTCTAAAGAAAACTCAAGAGAGAATTCTTGGAGAAAACCCCAAAGAAAATTCTGCACTCAACAAATCTAAAATTTGATAAAAAAATAATAATAAGATGTTTACAAAGGGTGGCTGGCCAATGCTTATATAGGCCTCCAACAAATCCTAATCTAATTAGAAAACTTAAAAAATTTAAACTTAATTAAAAAAAACAAAGGAAAATTCGGCCATGCATCCTATTGGGCTGTTTTGGGCTGAATTTAACATGTGATATTCCTAAAACTTAAAAATTAACTTAAACAACTAAAATGTTTACAAATTGGGCCCTTTGACATTTTGGCCTGATTTTCAACTAAATATGTATGGATTTATTGATTGGGCTGGGAATTTGCTTATTGGGCCTCGCCTTTAAGAATTTGGGCTAGTGATCCATCTCCTACCGAAATTGGGTCGTTGACGCTCGTAATGGAGATCCAACGCGCTTTGGCTGCAAGATTTGGTTTCTTGGACCAAGATTTCCAAGATTTGAAATCTTGATTTTCTTGATTCTTGAAATCGCTCCGAACAGCAAAATTGGGCCAAGATTCGATTTCTTGATTTTCTTGAAAACAAGAAAGTGAATCTTGATTTTCTTGATTTGAGCCCATCACCTTCTTAAGCTTGGGTTGGGCCTTTGTGACTCGTATCAATTTCTTTCATTTTCATTTTCTTTATTCTTTTCTCGCTCAAAATCTTTTACAACCAAATTTTTCAATTTGATTTGGTCCTCATGGACTTGTTCCGGTGTGAGTGGTGCTAAGGTGATTTTCCTTCATTGATGCTTGAAGGAATACCTATTGGTACATTCATCGTGAGTGACCTTGTGATCCAATTGCTGATACGAGTCACAAAGGCCCAACCCAAGCTCAAGAAAGTGATGGGCTCAAATCAAGAAAATCAAGATTCACTTTCTTATTTTCAAGAAAATCAAGAAACCGAATCTTGGCCCAATTATGCTGTTCGAAGAGATTTCAAGAATCAAGAAAATCAAGATTTCAAATCTTGGAAATCTTGGTCCAAGAAACCAAATCTTGCAGCCAACACGCATTGGATCTCCGTTACGAGCATCAACAACCCAAAAAAGAGGCTAGTAGTGAAAAAAGTCAAAATCTAAATAGCCCAAAGGTGAGTGAATCCGCAAGTGGTAAAATGAGAGTGAAAATTTTGATGGCAACAAAAAAAGATGTGCGGAGAGCCCTACTCAATAAACAGCCTTGTATCCTTGTGAGGTTTAGGCAAAACTATTTATCTTTATCTAACATTAACGAAAATTTGCCTAGTGTGTTTCAATGTTTTTTGCAGGATTATGAGGATGTTTTTAGTAAGACCCCTAAAGGTTTACCACCTTTACGTGGGATAGAACACTTCCATTGGCCACATACGAAAGATAACTTTCAACTTCAATACCTTTCCGATGAAATACGGTTTCATACGATCAACATAGCAAGGTTGAAGATGAAATCACACTACATGAGCCTGAAGGTAAGCGAGGTAAGGAATTTTTAGCAACTGAGTCCTGTGCAGATTTGAAAATTATTGATAAAACTTTTGGTGACTTAGTTCTTAAAAGATTGATGCGGGGTTGCGCGCGAACCAAGATCGAGTTGCCAAGTCACGAGAAATGATACGAGTCATAAAGGCCCAATCCAAGTTCAAGAACGTGATGGGCTCAAATTGCCACAAGGCCCAATAACGAGATCAAAGGCCCGACAAATGCGGTCCAAACTAAATGGGACCATTCAAGAGCTTGTTAGCAAGGCCTTAGATTCATACACGAGAGAACAAGAAAATCAAGATTCACTTTCTTGTTTTCAAGAAAATCAAGAAATCGAATCTTGGCCCAATTTTGCTGTTCGAAGAGATTTCAAGAATCAAGAAAATCAAGATTTCAAATCTTGGAAATCTTGGTCCAAGAAACCAAATCTTGCAGCCAAAACGCATTGGATCTCCATTACGAGCGTCAACGACCCAATTTTGGTAGGAGATGGATCACGAGCCCAAATTCTTGAAGGCAAGGCCCAATAACCAAAATCCAGTCCAATCAAGAAATTTCTTCATACTTAGTTGAAAATCAGGCCAAAATGTCAAAGGGCCCAATTTGTAAACATCTTACTTGTTTAATTTAATTTTTTAATCTTTAGGAGAATTACATGTAAAATTCGGCCCAAAACAGCCCATATAAGTGCATGGCCGAATTTACCTTGTTATTTTATTAATTAGGTTTAATTTTTGTTAGTTACTTGTGAGATTAGGATTTGTTGGAGGCCTATATAAGCATTGGCCAGCCACCCTTTGTAAAAAGATCTTATTATTATTTTTTCTATCAAATTTCAGATTTGTTGAGTGCAGAATTTTCTTTGGGGTTTTCTCCAAGAATTCTCTCTTGAGTTTTCTTTAGAAGTTGTTTTAACAATCTTTTGATTGTGGGAGCCATCTTCAACCTTCTTCTTGCCATCGATATTCTTTGGAGGGGAGATTAGAGCCGTTTGAAGAGATTTGTGAAATCTTTTGGGATTTCAAGGATCTTTAGGACTTATCCTTTAATTCTTGCTATTTTCGATTTCTTTCTTTACTTTTCTTTGCTTATACTTGTGCCGATTTCTCATCTAATATTTTGCTGTTCTTGTTTGTTTTCCAGCATTGATTAAACTCAAGATCTCATCGTTTAAGTTGTTCTCCTATTGGCAGCACCCATTCGAACCCAAAAATCCCCAATTCCTAGGGTTTGGCAGATTGGATTTCTTTCAATTTGGGAATCAATTGATTGCTGGAAATTGGGCATTCTTGGCCGAATCAATTCCTTGGCAGATTCACATCTTTTCTTTCTTCTCAATTTCGTTTGATTCATCGATTCTATTTCGTTTCTTCTTGCTGCTCTTTTAATTGAATTTGGGAATTTTAAATTCAAATCTGATTCGGTTTAATCTTAATCTTTGTTTTTGATTTCAGATCTGTTCGATTAGAGCTTTCGTAGGAGTTTCCCGTGACTTGACGACTCGATCTTGGTCCGCGCGCATTCCTATATCATTTGGTATCAGATTTTGGGCGTTTTGGGTGTTCTTGGTTTATTTCTAAACTGATCTCTATTTTTTAAAGCATAAACAGCAGTTTTACCCAGAAAAATTGTTCAAAAAAAATTCATTTGAGTGGGTAAACGTTGTTCGATTGATCTGAAATTTTACATACATGTTTTTGGCACTGTGATTGAATATAAAAAAATTATTCCCGCAACAAAATCAGTCAAAAAAGTCAAAAATCAAAAAATACGAAATTCAATAAAAATTTAAAAAAAGATTCAGCGGGTTGAATTTGGTGCCCAAAATTTCCAGATCAAAAATTCAATATATAAGGACACTCCGGATTTAATTTCGTGATTTTTTGAGATCGGGAACACCTCGAATGAAGTTGTCAAGTTACTCCACAGTTTTTCGGGTTTTCTATTTTCAGCAATTTTTATTGATTCTTAGCTGTAGGTTTTCATTTGTTTACCTTTATTCTTCCTTTACGTTATCTAACACCTTCTTGTTTCTTGTGTTAGTAGGATTTAAACGTGTGCACAACTTCTTCCTCGGTGCGACACGAATCAATTGGTGTCTCGTCAGTTTTTGGCATCCTAGTGCAAATTAGGATTCTTTGGTAGTTTGGTTCACACTCTCTAATTGGTTGATATAAACTCTGATAAAGAACTCACAAGATTGAATTCGACCTCATTGAGAATTTGATTTTTCTTTTTGAGTGATTAACGGTGAGGTTTGATAACTTTTATTTTTGAGTGTTGAGTGTTTATTTTTTACAGGTTTTGAAGATGTCTAAAGGTGATAATAATGATGCACTTATGAAAGTCCAACAACAGTTAGACGAACATACTGCTGCAATCACACAAATAAATGCTACACTTCAAGCATTGAATACTACTTTGAATGAGGTACGAGTGAATCAAAAACATCAATATCGAGATCCAATTAAGGAAGATAGGGATAACCAGCCCTATAGGTGCAGCCCTCAACGTGTCCCTAGAATGGATGATGATTTTCATGATCGTGGACAATCATCTTTGGCAAAACCAAAGAGCGAGCAGCAACGAGAACATCTCTTTCATACTCGCTGCCATGTACAAGGTAAGCTTTGTAGAGTTATTATTGATGGTGAAAGTTGCTCAAACATAGCCAGCACGACGATGGTGGAAAAGCTTTGCTTAACCACTACCAAGCATCCACAACCTTATCAACTACAAGGGCTTAGCAACGAAGGACAATTTAGGGTCACTCAACATGTGCGCATCGCCTTTTCTATTGGTAAGTATCAAGACGAAGTTGTGTGCGACGTAATGCCTATTCAAGCCTGCCATTTGTTGCTAGGAGAACCATGGCAACTGGATCGAAAAGTCACTCACGATGGTCGTACCAATAGGTATTCTTTCAAGCATCAAGGAAAGAAACTCACCTTAGTGCCGCTCACTCCGGAACAAGTCCATGAGGACCAAATCAAACTGAAAAATTCTGTTAAAACAAGTGAGGAAAAAGAAAAAGGGAATGAAAAAGAGCAAAAAGAGATTGAGAGTGAAAAAAAAATTGAAGAAAGAAGAGAAAATGAATTAGAAAAAGAAACAAAAGAAAAAGACGTGGAAAGGGTAGTGAGGAATGTTTCCACTAACCAATATATGAATTTTTCTTGTGTTGCTACTTTTCAGGTTCCCGAAAGATCGAAAGATAACTTTCAACTTCAATACCTCTCAAATGAAAGACGCTTTCATACGATCAACTTAGGCAAAGATGAAATCACACTACATGATCCTGAAGGTAAGCGAGGTAAGGAAATTTTAGAAACCGAGTCCAGTGCAGATTTGAAAATTATTGATAAAACTTTTGGTGACTTAGTTCTTAAAAGATCCCCTCATTTTGATCCGATTAATTGTTACTCTTCGATTGTGGTTGATAAAGTCATTACGAAAAGAAGCGTGATTTGTTATTCTCTTGATTTACCTTGTGTAAAATCCTCGAATTTGTCCAAATCTGTTTTGGAGAATAAGGTAACGAAATTTTCCAAATTTGTTTTCAATTTATATTCGTGCCTTAAACAGTTTATGTGGTTGTACATGAAGTTTGAGTTCCATTTGACAAAGGTTAACTCAACAACGGAGATTCGACTACACTATGCCCCGATGAGCGAAGGTTTGTTTTAAATGAAAAAGGTAAAATCGACCCTTATTCTTTTGCTTATCAAGGTAAGATGCTTGAAACCTTTGAAACACTTTTGTTCTCCTCGGATAGCGACAAAGATCGTGTTGATGAACACTTAGATCGAAACGTGCTTGACTGTCCTATTTTATTTATTGATGATAAATCTATTTTGATGGTTGATAAAAAGATTCTTGTTTTTGATAATGCATGTGTGAGTGAATCTATAGACCATCGATTAAGGCATGGTAATCTGAATCTGTCCATTCACATGCGTTATACCTGTTCTATTATGCTTATAATTGGACTACAAGCTTGTTTGCGTTGCTATTTACTATTTCATGGCTATTCTTTTCAGTGGACTCAATTGCCATTAGTCCCATTCGATCGAGGAAAGTCGAGTTCATTTGATTTTTTAGATTCGAGGATGAATCTTTTTGAGGAAGGGGGAATGATATGAGTCATAAAGGCCTAATCAAAGTTCAAGAACGTGATGGGCTCAAATTGCCACAAGGCCCAATAACGAGATCAAAGGCCCGACAAATGCGGTCCAAACTAAATGGGACCATTCAAGAGCTTGTTAGCAAGGCCTTAGATTCATACACGAGAGAACAAGAAAATCAAGATTCACTTTCTTGTTTTCAAGAAAATCAAGAAATCGAATCTTGGCCCAATTTTGCTGTTCGAAGAGATTTCAAGAATCAAGAAAATCAAGATTTCAAATCTTGGAAATCTTGGTCCAAGAAACCAAATCTTGCAGCCAAAATGCATTGGATCTCCATTACGAGCGTCAACGACCCAATTTTGGTAGGAGATGGATCACGAGCCCAAATTCTTGAAGGCGAGGCCCAATAACCAAAATCCAGCCCAATCAAGAAATTTCTTCATACTTAGTTGAAAATCAGGCCAAAATGTCAAAGGGCCCAATTTGTAAACATCTTACTTGTTTAATTTAATTTTTAATCTTTAGGAGAATTACATGTAAAATTTGGCCCAAAACAGCCCATATAAGTGCATGGCCGAATTTACCTTGTTATTTTATTAATTAGGTTTAATTTTTGTTAGTTACTTGTGAGATTAGGATTTGTTGGAGGCCTATATAAGCATTGGCCAGCCACCCTTTGTAAAAAGATCTTATTATTATTTTTTCTATCAAATTTCAGATTTGTTGAGTGCAGAATTTTCTTTGGGGTTTTCTCCAAGAATTCTCTCTTGAGTTTTCTTTAGAAGTTGTTTTAACAATCTTTTGATTGTGGGAGCCATCTTCAACCTTCTTCTTGCCATCGATATTCTTTGGAGGGGAGATTAGAGCCGTTTGAAGAGATTTGTGAAATCTTTTGGGATTTCAAGGATCTTTAGGACTTATCCTTTAATTCTTGCTATTTTCGATTTCTTTCTTTACTTTTCTTTGCTTATACTTGTGCCGATTTCTCATCTAATATTTTGCTGTTCTTGTTTGTTTTCCAGCATTGATTAAACTCAAGATCTCATCGTTTAAGTTGTTCTCCTATTGGCAGCACCCATTCGAACCCAAAAATCCCCAATTCCTAGGGTTTGGCCGATTGGATTTCTTTCAATTTGGGAATCAATTGATTGCTGGAAATTGGGCATTCTTGGCCGAATCAATTCCTTGGCAGATTCACATCTTTTCTTTCTTCTCAATTTCATTTGATTCATCGATTCTATTTCTTTTCTTCTTGCTGCTCTTTTAATTGAATTTGGGAATTTTAAATTCAAATCTGATTCGGTTTAATCTTAATCTTTGTTTTTGATTTTAGATCTGTTCGATTAGAGCTTTCGTAGGAGTTTCTCGTGACTTGGCAACTCGATCTTGGTCCGCGCGCACGTCCGTATCAAGAAACCCCTACGAAGACCCTAAACAATCAGATCCGAAACGAAACAGAAAATTAAAAGATTAGAACTTTGAATTTCCAGATCTGAAATAAAATCCCCAAATCAGCAAAGAATCAAATTGAGAATAGAAATAAGTGTTAGGGTTCTTGAAACCCTCAAGGAGATTGTGATTCTGCCCAATTGAACACCAAGATAGTTTTCCCCAAATTTTGACAATCTAATTTCACCCAAAAAGAGTATGGAAAAACCCTAGAAATTGGGGATTTTTGGGCTGATTCCTTAAGATAGAAAAAGGCTGAAAACACAATAAGAACAGAAAATAGATTAGATAATGATTCAGCACAAGTAGAAATAAAGAAAGAATTGACAGTAAGAAATTAAAAGATAAGTCCTAAGAAGCCTTGAAATCTCGAAAGATCTCACAACTCCCTTCAAACGGCTCTAATCTCCCCTCCAAAGAATATCAATGGCAAGAAGAAGGTTGAAGATGGCTCCCACAATCAAAAGATTGTTAAAACAACTTCTAAAGAAAACTCAAGAGAGAAATCTTGGAGAAAACTCAAAGAAAATTCTGCTCTCAACAAATCTGAAATTTTAATAATAGTGATAAGTGTTTAACAAGGTGGACAGCCATGCCTTTAAATAGGCCTTATAACTAGTCCTAATCTAATTAGAAAACTAAAATAAAAAAACTCCTAATTATTTTAATATGGAAATTCGGTCAAAGGTTATTTTATTTGGGATTCTTGGACTGAATATTGACATAAAAATTTAAACTAAGTAAATAAATAAATAAATAAATAAATAACTTTACAACTTGGGCCACTTTGACAATTTGGCCTGATTTTCAACTAAGTATAGGTAGATTTCTTGATTGGGCTGGGAATTTGCTTATTGGGCCTTGCCTTCAAGAATTTGGGCTTGTAATCCATCTCCTACCGAAATTGAATCGTTGATGCTCGTAATGGAGATCCAATGCGCTTTGGTTGCAAGATTTGGTTTCTTGGACCAAGATTCCCAATATTTGAAATCTTGATTTTCCCGTTCTTTTGTGTACGCATCTAAGGCCTTGTTAACAAACTCCTGAATGGTCCCATTTAGTTTGGAACACATTTGTCGGGCCTTTGATCTCGTATCAAAGATGATGTGATCCGGCCCGGGTTAATTGAGTCGTTTCACGTAATTGCCCGATCGTCGACGAGGAATAGTTGAGTTATCAGAAATAGGATGAAATAAGGCTAAAGATGCGGAAGCTTTCAAACGGTTTTAAAGGTTGGCTAAGGTGATGGTAAATTTATAAGGGTAGTAGGCTCGATTTAAGGATAAAAATAAGAAAAATGGAAGTTGATAAATGAAGGCTCGGTTTTGTAAAAAGATATTATAGTTGGGTAAAATCTAGGATAGTCGGTGGAATGGATAAATGAGCTTAAACACCAGAAACGATTCAACACTAAAAAGTGTCACCCTGATTTCTATTCGGTTCAAGGTGGGATTGCGGAATTGTAGAAGGGTTGAACGCCACACCAAAGCAAGGTGATAAGTTCAAAAGAGAACGATAGATGCCACTAGCACGCTAGATAAGTCAGATCGAAACTCGTACGAATTTAGAGAGGAGAAAACTCACTCTTTGAACAAAGTTCATTCAAATGATCAAAAGTCAAAAGTCCTTTACAAATGTGATAACAGACTATTTATAGCCTAAATTTGATAGCCTAATGGACAAAGTAAACTAGCTTAATGACTAAGTGATTCGGCTATTAATGAGTTAAATTAAACTAGAGAAATGAACTTTAAAAAAAAAACATGTCCATATTCGGCTGAAAGGAACATCAATGGACACCTTCTTGATTAAGGAAACATAGTTCTTGAATGTAGAAGAATGAATGGTAGCCCATCAGCCTTGTCTAGGTTCGGCTATAGCATGAATGTACTAGCCAATAAGTGTCTCTTGGCCGAACAATCACCTTGGAGGCCAAAGATTCATTGCATAAATTAATGTAGCTAGACATCCATGCACTTTCCCATTTGTTGAATCTTGCTGTCCATGCATCTTCAATTGGCTCTTAATTTGCTGTTCACGCATGGTGCCCTCATCACTCTCCCTCATTTAAATGCCGTTTATTGCATGTGGAACATCTCATTAATTGTCGTTCCATGCATGTAGAACAACATCTTTAATGCATGTCTTGTTGTTCAATAAATCCGGCCAACATGTCTCATTTAAATGCTTGTCCCATGTCCATGTACATATTAAATTCGGCATCATCTACCTCCTTTAATGCCGTCCAAGCCATTAAACCTGCAGACAAGTAATTAAATTCGGTCAAATAATGCATGCACATTAATTTCGGCTGGACATGAATTAAGTCAACAATAAGACATTAAATTCGGCACTTTAAAGCACTTAAGACACATTAAACAACAGCAGCAAAAAAAAACACGTTAAGTGACAACATTAAATTCGTCCAAAGTACACAATAACCTGCACATTAAATTCGTCTGGAAAATTAATTGAAAACATGAATTAAATTTGTCTTAAATTTAGACATACTTAATTAACTATTAGACATCTATTTAATAGGTAATAAACTAAGACACATTAAAAAATAGGATGTCCTGATTTTTAAACAAATTAATTAACTTATTTTAATTAACTAATCAGCAACTTATTTGTTTTATTCCAGCAAAATAATGTAAACTTAAGAAAGTTAAAAAAATGAGCTGAACTTAAATAAAATTTATTCCAGCAAACTAAAAGCATAAAATTAAATAAATTGAAGTTCAAGCTCAATGAGCTAGAATCAGCTCGATTGAGCTCCATTGAGCCGGAACAAACTAGTTTAGCTTGCAAAAGTTTACGAATGGCGCCTGATGAACTGAGCCAATGATGTTTTCGGGGCAGGGTCGTATCATTCCCCCCTTCTTTAGAACGACTTGTCCTCAAGTCGAGCCGTTGGTTCATTCGATCATAACTCCGTTTGCTCATTTTTCCTCGATCAAATGGAACGAATGGCAATTGAAGCAACTGAAAAGAATATCCATGAGTTAGCAAAAAGTAGTGCAAACAAATTTGCAATTCGAGTATAACAAGACAAATGTAATGCAGGTGATTGGAAAGATTCAGATAATCATGCAAGCGAACTAGTTTACTCGACAAGGCCATGAAAAATGTTCGAAACAAAATCGAATAGATTTCTAGGCATGCATACATCTTAAATTGATTACACAAGCTATAATTGGATCCCGAGTAATGAGTCAAAATATGTACATAGGCATCACAAACAGGTAATGAAAAATATTTACATGGTTCTAAAAGTTGCACAATTATGCCGTGCATTAGACGATTGACTATCGATTCTATTACAATTACATCAACACAATTATCAAAAATAAGAATCTTTTTGTCACCAATAAAAATAGATAGATCGTGTTCAATTGAGGCAAAAAAATTAACCATATCACAATCAAAATATCTTTCAAAAACCAATTCAAGAACAAGATTGTTCTTACCATCCGAGGAAAACAAAAATTTTTAGAAATTTCAGGAGGCTTACCTTTTGGAGCAGGAAAATAAAGTTCATTTTTACCTTGCTCGCTTAACAAAAACCTTCGCTCCTCAGCGATGTAGAGTAGTCGAAATTCCTTGCTTGAATTAACCTTTTCAAAATGGATCTCCATACTCGACAATAGAGCAAGCATCATAATCAAATTGGAATTATAATCAAAATACATCGAGAACTCATCCAAATGATCATGTAATCTAAATTTTAGTCGGTCAATTTTGCTCAAAAATGCAGAATTTGAATAACAAAGCAGATTTGAGACACCATCTTCAACTTTAAGTGCACTAACCAATGATGCAACCTTAGCCTGGGAAATTACTACCGAATCCATTGAGCTGCCACGAGGACCAATAACTCGATCACGAGCTAAGAGATTTTGAAATGCAATAGCAAGCTATGTGGAACGAGCTTGGGAAGAGGGAGTGGCCGGATTTGATAGTCGTGCTTCAAACCGTTCAAAAGGCGTTACTTGCAATTTATTGCAAGCTGAATTTGTTTCTTTTAATTAACTTGTTTTAGTTTAATAAATAAGTTACTGATCAATTAATTTAACTTATCTTAAAGTTTTAATACATGAGTTAGTTATTGAACTTTATTAAATAAGATGCTTCTTAATTGATCTAGTTCCTAGGATTATTTATTGATGCATAAATTAAGTTCTTTAAATTATGCTTCTTTAATTAAACTAGTTGCTGGAATAATTATTGCATATATGTTTTAGTTCATTTATTTAAGTAAGTTTAATATGTGTTATGATTAATAAGTGTTTTAATGTGTTTAATAAACTCATTTTAATGTGTTTATTGCAGGTGACTTTTTAGCTTATAGTGGTTACAATTCAAGGCTGTTACACATTTAATAAGTGGCTGTCCAAGTTCTTTTGAGTTACAATTAAAGGGGCTGTTAAAAAAAGGAGCTTAAAGATCATTAAAAGGAGTTTTTAAAGAGCATTTTATGCCCTTTAAAATTCAGCAGCAACTCTTCCACTTCCAGCCATTTTTGGAGCTTTTAAGAGAAATTAATCAAGCCTTTGAATGTCATTAAGGAGCTGGTAAGAGATGGTGTCTATTCAACTAGCCAAGGACAACTCAAGAGTCATTTTCTAAGCCATTAAAGACATTCAAATCAGCTGAATTAAAGTGATTTTATGGAAGGAGTTATTTGGTTCAAAGAATAAGAAAAGACATCAGTTTTTTTATGGCACATTAAGTGGATGTTTTTGACCATTCGGTTACCTTGTTCTAGCATTATAAATAGATGTAATCAGCCATAGAGGGAACAACTTTTTGCTGAATATAGATGAAATATTTGAATTGTGAGCTATCCAATTCTCTTTGTTCTTTCGGAATTGATTTGACTTATCAAGCATAGCTTGTGGCGTCCATCTTTTCTTTGTTGCTGAACTTATCACCTTTGGTGTGGCGTTCAATATACATTTGGTTCCTATCATAGTTGATAGTGGGTCAAGGTTCCTTTCCTGTTTCCTTTAACCGAAAACACCTAAAGACCATTTTGAGATTCGGGTCAACAATTCGTTATTGTTGGTTCATTTTCGGTCTTAGCCAATTAATTTGTTATTGTTTCCTCTATATTTATTTTATTACCTTTGTTTGAAGCCATTATCTCTATTTTGTTTCATTTTAAAACTGAAACGAATCCATCCTTACTCAATTCACGATTGGGCAACACATACGACTCAAAACATCACGAGACGAGTTCGTATCAACCATTTTACATGTCATCGTCATATCAAACAAACAAATCAAAGACATGCATGTTTTCAAGCATTCATACGTCTCAAATCTCATATCAAACAAACAAATCAAAGTAGTTTCTTACAAAAGATCAATGAGTGCATATTTTTACCCAAATCAAGCTGATGGAATGGCTTATATGTCTTCTTATCTTGCAAATGCCGAATAATTATTATTTCACTAACAAACTCATCAGCATCGCAATTTCCAAAAGCATTATTCTTCTTACCATCATTCCACGCAAATATATTATTATCAATCAAAGGATGGCAAGTAACCACATCAAACTTCAAATCATTTCTAAAAGACAAATCATCAACAAAGTTTCTATCAACAATCGAATAAGGCAGAGGTGCTTTAAGAATTTCAAAACTCATACCTTGCTCCTCTTTTGGCATAGGCGAACTAAGATAGTTGAGAACGTTACCTTTTTCAACCAAGGTGAACCTTCTCTCCTTGGAAAGGTATTGGAGTTGTAAATTATCATCACTCGGCCTTTTGGATACCTGAAAAGTAGAAACAGAACAAGAACAAATTTCATATGGATTAGTTGGAATGCTCCTCACTTTTTCTGGTTCATATGTCTCTTTTTCTCTCGTTTCTTTTTTAATCTCAACTTCTTTTTTTCTCTTTTCATTTCCTCTCTCGTTTTCAATTTTATTTTCGACCTCACTCTTTTTTTGATTTCTTTTTCTTTTTCAATCTCTTTTTCTTTTCTTTCGATTTCTTTTTCTCGCCCGTACTCTTGTACAATCTCAATTTCTTTTTTGAATTCTTTCTCTCCATTTTCTTTTTCTCTCACTTTTTCGATTTCATTACAAGGTGCAGTCGACACGAAAGAATCAAAAATATAATCATTTGCCCCAAAGGAAGAGAAAATATTTTCATAGGCTTCTCGTCCATTTCTTCGGGAACAATCCTTCGGGAAGGACTTCTTTGAATCATACGAGGAATAACTCGTCCTCTCTCGTTCGTCATGTCGAAAAGTCGCAAGCTCTAAGCTGTCGCGTCTTGAATTCCTTGACGAATAGGAATCCCGATAAGAATCTCTTAGCGAGTAGTCTTTGGACGCGTATCGCCGTGATGATCTCGACTCTGTTTCTCGACTTGGTGGATTTTGTTTCTGTCTGGCTCTTTCCTCCACTCGATCCAATCGATCATGCAATTCATCAAATTCTGATTTCACCATTCTACGCATCTCTTGCATCAAATATTGGAAATCTGATTCGGAAAATTCTTGTGACATGATTTTTTTTTGGGCTAAAAAGAGAAAAAAATGATTAAAATAAAATAGAAAGTAATTACCTCACCACAAAAATCTCACGTTTCACTTACAAAGAAAATTGGATAAACTCCACTCATGTTTACACTCATTTAATGGCTTTTGCTCTCTCTAATGTACTCATCACTCGTGCCTTTTTTCGCTCGTCTCACTCTCATGAATTCGTATTTTGTTTCAAGAAGACTTATTACGGCTTAGAGGGTCAGCTTCAAATGGGTTACAAGGGATAACGTCGGGTGTAGGGTAGGCTAAACAAAGAAAATAAAAATCAAAGTATGTGTGGCATTTTGGGGGGGGTAGAGGGAATGGTAGAATGAATGGATGCTCGGAAGCAACAAGAAACAAAATAAAACTTACTAGACTTTTCGCTTTTTTTTTATACTTCAATTTTTTTTTGAATTTTTTTTTGAATTTTTTTTTCAAATTTCCTCTTCTCTTTTTTTTTTCAATTACAATATGCTGAAATACAAAGGAAGAAGAAAAAAAATTACAACCTAAATTTTTTTTGCTTTTTTTTATTTTTCTCGTTACGAACCTACTCCGAGCTTGGTACGATCGTTGGCATTCCTCGTTTTAGTAGCTCTGATACCAGATGATGTGATCCGGCCCGGGTTAATTGAGTCGTTTCACGTAATTGCCTGATCATCAACGAGGAATAGTTGAGTTATCAGAAATAGGATGAAATAAGGCTAAAGATGCGGAAGCTTTCAAATGGTTTTAAAGGTTGGCTAAGGTGATGGTAAATTTATAAGGGTAGTAGGCTCGATTTAAGGATAAAAATAAGAAAAATGGAAGTTGATAAATGAAGGCTTGGTTTTGTAAAAAGATATTATAGTTGGGTAAAATCTAGGATAGTCGGTGGAATGGATAAAAGAGCTTAAACACCAAAAACGATTCAACACTAAAAAGTGTCACCCTGATTTCTATTCGGTTCAAGGTGGGATTGCGGAATTGTAGAAGGGTTGAACGCCACACCAAAGCAAGGTGATAAGTTCAAAAGAGAACGATAGACGCAACTAGCACGCTAGATAAGTCAGATCGAAACTCGTACGAATTTAGAGAGGAGAAAACTCACTCTTTGAACAAAGTTCATTCAAATGATCAAAAGTCAAAAGTCCTTTACAAAATGTGATAACAGACTATTTATAGCCTAAATTTGATAGCCTAATGGACAAAGTAAACTAGCTTAATGACTAAGTGATTCGGCTATTAATGAGTTAAATTAAACTAGAGAAATGAACTTTAAAAAAAAACATGTCCATATTCGGCTGAAAGGAACATCAATGGACACCTTCTTGATTAAGGAAACATAGTTCTTGAATGTAGAAGAATGAATGGTAGCCCATCAGCCTTGTCTAGGTTCGGCTATAGCATGAATGTACTAGCCAATAAGTGTCTCTTGGCCGAACAATCACCTTGGAGGCCAAAGATTCATTGCATAAATTAATGTAGCTAGACATCCATGCTGATACGGGGTTGCGCGCGGACCAAGATCAAGTTGCCAAGTCACGGGAAACTCCTACGAAAACCCTAAACAATAAGATCCGAAACGAAACAAAAAAATTAAAAGATTAGAACTTTGAATTTCCAGATCTGAAATAAAATCCCCAAATCAGCAAAGGATCAAATTGAGAATAGAAATAAGTGTTAGGGTTCTTGAAACCCTCAAGGAGATTGTGATTCTGCCCAATTGAACACCAAGATAGTTTTCCCCAAATTTCGACAATCTAATTTCACCAAAAAAGAGTATGGAAAAACCCTAGAAATTGGGGATTTTTGGGCTGATTCCTTAAGATAGAAAAAGGCTGAAAACACAATAAGAACAGAAAATAGATTAGATAATGATTCAGCACAAGTAGAAATAAAGAAAGAATTGACAGTAAGAAATTAAAAGATAAGTCCTAAGAAGCCTTGAAATCTCGAAAGATCTCACAACTCCCTTCAAACGGCTCTAATCTCCCCTCCAAAGAATATCAATGGCAAGAAGAAGGTTGAAGATGGCTCCCACAATCACAAGATTGTTAAAACAACTTCTAAAGAAAACTCAAGAGAGAAATCTTGGAAAAAACTCAAAGAAAATTCTGCTCTCAACAAATCTGAAATTTTAATAATAATGATAAGTGTTTAACAAGGTGGACAGCCATGCCTTTAAATAGGCCTTATAACTAGTCCTAATCTAATTAGAAAACTAAAATAAAAAAAACTCCTAATTATTTTAATATGGAAATTCGGTCAAAGGTCATTTTATCTGGGACTCTTGGACTGAATATTGACATAAAAATTTAAACTAAGTAAATAAATAAATAAATAAATAAAAATAAAAATAAAACTTTACAACTTGGTCCACTTTGACAATTTGGCCTGATTTTCAACTAAGTATGGATGGATTTCTTGATTGGGCTGGGAATTTGCTTATTGGGCCTCGCCTTCAAGAATTTGGGCTTTTGTGACTCGTATCATTCCCCCCTTCCTCAAAAAGATTCGTCCTCGAATCTGAAAAATCAAATGAACTCGACTTTCCTCTATCGAACGGGACTAATGGCAATTGAGTCCACTGAAAAGAATAGCCATGAGATAGTAAATAGCAACGGAAACAAGCTTGTAGTCCAATCATAAGCATAACAGAACAGGTATAATGCATGTGAATGGACAGATTCAGATTACCATGCAAACAATCTAATTTACTCACCACTGCCTCGTCAAATATTTGAAACGAAGATGGACATGTTTTAAGGCATTCAGTCGTCTCACATTGTTCCCACAAACCATGAATAAATTGCGAGTAATAAATCAAATGGTAAACATAATCGTCACAAGTAGGTATTTGAAAAGATTCACATGGTTCACAGAGTTGCATAATCATACCATGCATTAATCGACGGTCTATAGATTCACTCACACATGCATTATCAAAAACAAGAATCTTTTTATCAACCATCAAAACAGATAGATCATCAATAAATAAAATAGGACAGTCAAGCATGTTTCGATCTAAGTGTTCATCAACACGATCTTTATCACTATCCGAGGAGTACAAAAGTGTTTCAAAGGTTTCAAGCATCTTACCTCGATAAGCAGAAGAATAAGGGTCGATTTTACCTTTTTCATTTAAAACAAACCTTCGCTCATCGGGGGCATAGTGTAGTCGAATCTCCGTTGTTGAGTTAACCTTTGTCAAATGGAACTCAAACTTCATGTACAACCACATAAACTATTTAAGGCACGAATATAAATTGAAAACAAATTTGGAAAATTTCGTTACCTTATTCTCCAAAACAGATTTGGACAAATTCGAGGATTTTACACAAGGTAAATCAAGAGAATAACAAATCACGCTTCTTTTCGTAATGACTTTATCAACCACAATCGAAGAGTAACAATTAATTGGATCAAAATGAGGGGATCTTTTAAGAACTAAGTCACCAAAAGTTTTATCAATAATTTTCAAATCTGCACTGGACTCGGTTTCTAAAATTTCCTTACCTCGCTTACCTTCGGGATCATGTAGTGTGATTTCATCTTTGCCTAAGTTGATCGTATGAAAGCGTCTTTCATTTGAGAGGTATTGAAGTTGAAAGTTATCTTTTGATCTTTCAGGAACCTGAAAAGTAGCAACACAAGAAAAATTCATATCTTGGTTAGTGGAAACATTCCTCACTAGCCTTTCCTCGTCTTTTTCTTTTGTTTCTTTTTCTAACTCATTTTCTCTTCTTTCTTCAACTTCTTTTCAAATTTCTTTTCTGTTTCACATTCCTTTTCACTCTCAATCTCTTTTTGCTCTTTTTCATTCTCTTTTTCTTTTTCCTCACTTGTTTTAACAGAATTTCTCAGTTTGATTTGGTCCTCATGGACTTGTTCCGGAGTGAGCGGCACTAAGGTAAGTTTCTTTCCTTGATGCTTAAAAGAATACCTATTGGTACGACCATCGTGAGTGACTTTTCGATCCAGTTGCCATGGTTCTCGTAGCAATAAATGGCAGGCTTGAATAGGTACTACGTCGCACACGACTTCGTCTTGATATTTACCGATAGAAAAGGCGATGCGCACTTGTTGAGTGACCTTAAATTGGCTTTCATTGCTAAGCCCTTGTAGTTGATAAGGTCGTGGATGCTTGGTAGTGGTTAAGCAAAGCTTTTCCACCATCGTCGTGCTGGCTACGTTCGAGCAACTTTCACCATCAATAATAACTCTACAAAGCTTACCTTGTACATGGCAGCGAGTATGAAAGAGATGTTCTCGTTGCTGCTCGCTCTTTGGTTTTACCAAAGAGGGTTGTCCACGATCATGAAGATCATAATCAGTTCTAGGGATACGCCGAGGAGCGCGCCTATGAGCACGAGGCTGGTTATCCACATCGTCTTTAATTTGATCTCGATATTGAGGCTCTTGATTCAACCGCACCTCATTGATAGTAGCAGTCAACGCTCGAAGTGCAGCAGCCTGTTCGTCCAACTGTTGTTGGAATTTTTTAAATATGTCACTAGTATTATCACCTGTAGACATTTTTTTTAAAACCTGCAAAACACTCAACACTCAAAAATAAAAGTTATCAAACCTCACCGTTAATCACTCAAAAAGAAAAAATCAAATTCTCAATAAGGTTGAATTCAATCTTGTGAGTTCTTTATCAGAGTTTATATCAACCAAT
>NC_053448.1:19800756-19820756 GCF_007990345.1 Gossypium hirsutum
AGGTATAACGCATGTGAATGGACAGATTCAGATTACCATGCAAACAATCTAATTTACTTGCCACTGCCTCGTCAAATATTCAAAACAAAGATGGACATGTTTTAAGGCATTCAGTCGTCTCAAATTGTTCCCACAAACCATGAATAAATTGCGAGTAAAAAATCAAATGGTAAACATAATCGTCACAAGTAGGTATTTAAAAAGATTCACATGGTTCACAGAGTTGCATAATCATACCATGCATTAATCGACGGTCTATAGATTCACTCACACATGCATTATCAAAAACAAGAATCTTTTTATCAACCATCAAAACAGATAGATCATCAATAAATAAAATAGGACAGTTAAGCACGTTTCGATCTAAGTGTTCATCAACACGATCTTTATCACTATCCGAGGGGTACAAAAGTGTTTCAAAGGTTTCAAGCATCTTACCTTGATAAGTAGAAGAATAAGGGTCGATTTTACCTTTTTCATTTAAAACAAACCTTCGCTCATCGGGGGCATAGTGTATTCGAAGCTCCGTTGTTGACTTAACCTTATTCACCACAACAGATTTGCACAAATTCGAGGATTTTACATAAGGCAAATCAAGAGAATAACAACTCATGCTTCCTTTCGTAATGACTTTATCAACCACAATCGAAGAATAACAATTAATCGGATCAAAATGAAGGGATCTTTTAAGAACTAAGTCACCAAAAGTTTTATCAATAATTTTCAAATCTGCACGGGACTCAGTTGCTAAAAATTCCTTACCTCGCTTACCTTCAGGCTCATGTAGTGTGATTTCATCTTCAACCTTGCCTATGTTGATCGTATGAAAGCATCTTTCATCGGAAAGATATTGAAGTTGAAAGTTATCTTTCGTATGTGGCCAATGGAAGTGTTCTATCCCACGTAAAGGTGGTAAACCTTTAGGGGTCTTACTAAAAACATCCTCATAATCCTGCAAAAAACATTGAAAGACACTAGGCAAATTTTCGTTAATGTTAGATAAAGATAAATAGTTTTGCCTAAACCTCACAAGGATACAAGGCTATTTATTGAGTAGGGCTCTCCGCACATCTTTTTTTGTTGCCATCAAATTTTTCACTCTCATTTTACCACTTGCGGATTCACTTACCTTCGGGCTATTTAGATTTTGACTTTTTTTCACTACTAGCCTCTTTTCTATCTGTCTTTTGTATTTGTCCTTTCTCCCTTACCCCCTCACAAAATTTCATCATTTTTAATTGATCCTTATATACATCATTGGGATCTAAAGGAGCAAAAGTGAATTTTCGGCCTTTAAACACAAGAGAGTACCTATTGAGCTTGCCTTGGTGTGTAGCATCACGATCAAACTGCCAAGGTCGTCCAAGGAGCAAGTGTGTCGCATGCATTGGGACCACATCACACCATACCTCATCCTCATAATTCCCGAGCTTAAAAGTGATCAAGGACTATTTTGTAACTTTAACTTCTGAGCATTCATTAAGCCACTGAAGGTGATACGGCTTAGGGTGCTCGATACAAGGTAACTTTAAGGAATCCACCAAATAACTGCTAACTAGATTCGAACAACTCCCACTATCAATAATAAGTGAATATAAGTTACCTTTTATAAAACACCTAGAATGGAAAATATTGGTCCTTTGGCTATCAAAATCGTCTCCCATTTGGCTATTAAGGGTTCGGCGGACTACCATCTTATTTTTTCCCTCTTTTTTTTTGAAATACCTGCAAAATAAACACTCAACACTCAAAAATAAAAGTTAGCAAACCTCACCGTTAATCACTCAAAAAGAAAATTCAAATTCTCAATGAGTTAGAATTCAATCTTGTGAGTTCTTTACCAGAGTTTATATCAACCAATTAGAGAGTGGATGAACCGATCTACCAAAGAATCCTAATTTGCACTAGGATGCCAAAAACTAACGAGACACCAATTGATTCGTGTTGCACCGAGGAAGAAGTTGTGCACACGTTTAAATCCTACTAACGCAAGAAACAAGACGGTGTTTGATAATGTAAAGGAAGAATAAAGGCAAACAAATGAAAACCTACAGCTAAGAATCAATAAAAATTGCTGAAACAGAAAACCCGAAAAACTACGGAGTAACTTGACAACTTCGTTCGAGGTGTTCCCGATCTCCAAAAATCACGAAATTAAATCTGGAGTGTCCTTATATATTGAATTTTTCATCTGGAGAGTTTGGGCACCAAATTCAACCCGCGGAATCTTTTTTAAAATTTTTATTGGATTTCGTCTTTTTTGATTTTTTTTATTTTTTGACTAATTTTTTTGTGGGATTAATTTTTTTATATTCTATCACAGTGCCACAAATATGTATGTAAAATTTCAGATCAATCGGACAACAACGTTAACCCAATAAAATGAATTTTTTTCGAACAATTTTTCTGGGTAAAACTGCTGTTTGTGCTTTAAAAAATAGAGATCAGTTTAGAAATCAACCAAGAACACCCAAAACGCCCAAAATCTGATACCAAATGTGATATGACCCTGGCCAAGGATGCCCTTGATTTCAGCTTGAATTCAGCTCCTCAAGCTCTATTTAGCTTGGTTCAGCTCACCGAATTTTATTTTAGCTCACCTGAGCTTAATTCAGCTCGTTTGAGCTTGGTTTAAATTCAATTCAGCTCATTATTAGCTTTTAGCTAAATTAATTTTATTTGCTGGAGTTTTAGACCATTTAAATAAGCATGTAAATAAGTTTCATTACAGCTTTTAAATATGTCTTAATTTATTACAAGTGTTTAATATGTCTTGATTTGGCTGAATTAAAGGTGTCTAGATGTCATTTAATTTGTCTAAATTATTACCTGTTTTAAATTTGTCCAGCCGAATTTATGTGTTATGATTTGTTAATATTTAAGTTGTCTCAATGTTATTTAGGATGTTCACATTATACTTTAATTTAGTTCAGCTGAATTTGCTTGAAATTAATTAAGTTCATGTGTGTTTTTAGGTACAGCCGAATGTGGAGATTCATTCAAGCTAGGTGCATGAACGTCTACTTACAATGCATGATGTGGGAACACAATTAAAGATGATTCATGAATGGGCTGGTTCAATGAATGTAAGGATGATGCATGAATGATTTAATACAATGAATGGAAGAATGCATGAATATTCACTTACATGCATCGGTTGTTGTCCATTGATCTCCTAAGTACCTATTCGGCCAAAAGGCATCTCTTGGAGTGTCCATTCACACCTTGGCCGAACCTATACATGTCCATTGCTCTCCCATACATTCACCAAGCCTTCAAGTTCATTTCCTTAGCCATGAAGCTGCCCATTGAAGTACCATTCAGCCGAACATGGACAAGGACACCATTGGTCATTTTTCTAGAAGGTTCATGTCTTAATTTAGGTTCATTACTTAATCCTTAAGTTCATGAATGGACTATTCGGTTAGCATAAGAAACTAGTATAAATAGTTTGTTGATTTCATTTGTAAGGGACTTTTGCCATTTTGATAATATATTGAAGATTTGTGAGATTTTCTTCTCTCAATTTCGTCCAAAGACTCGTTGGCTTATCTACTAGTTAGTGGCGTCAACCTTGCTCTTTGCAAAAATCGAACTTATCACTTTCAACCCAAAGTGTGGCGTTCATTTGATACCGAGGTTCCTATCTTTGATAGATAGTGGGTCGAGGTCCTTTTACATCCGTTTCATCCACCTTAAAGACATATAAGATTCGGGTCAACATTTTCCTCAGTGTTGGTTCATTCTTGTTTTTAAGCCTTTCTTTCCATTTCACCTTAAACCGAAAAATTCTGATGTGATCCAGCCCGATTAATTAAGTCGGGTTCACTTAAGATGCCCGATCGTCGACGAGAAGCTCGTTCAAATTTGTAGATAGATGGAGTTTGAATGTTTTATAAGCGGAAGGTAGGCAAAATGGGTTCAAAGGATGGGTTTTGGTTTGATGAAAGATAGGTTCGGTTTAACAAAGAATTAAGTTACAAAGATGATAAATAAATGGAAATGGATAAAGAACTCAAACTTTAAGAATGATTCAATACTAAAAAGTATTGCCCCGAGTCTTATATTGCTTAAGGTGAATTTTGATGAAGGATAGAAGCGGACCTTGACCCGTTACCTATATGGAGGTAAGAACCAAAGGTATAGGAAGATGGTTGAACGCCACACCGATTCGGTGATAAGTTCAATGGAGTTCGGATTGACACCACTAGCAAGCTAGATAAGTCACTTCGAGACTCGAACGAAAGAAGAGAGGAGGTAACCTCACAAGAACAAAAGTTCTATTAAGTTTAATTGATCAAATTCTGTCACCTTTTACAATAAACAAGTAAGCTATTTATAAGCCTAAAATGCCTATTGATATTCGGCATCTATGTTGTTCACACTAACTTAAATTCTGTTCACACAGGTATTTAACATGTTCACACAAATAGCATTAAAATCCAGTTCATGCTTGAAGATGGTACATGAATTGGCCGAACCATCATGATGCTTCACTTGATGCATTCATGCATCCTTAGCCTTGAAGAATCTCCATAATTCCATGAATGTGCAGCTCTTTAATGATCCTACATCTCCCTTGGCTGAATGAGGCATTAATGTGCCTAAAATACTTGAATGGTCATCTTGAAAATGCATGAATCATGCATGAAACGTCCCATGTATTTTCCCCCATAAATATGATCCATGAATCTTCAAATACATGAACTTTTAGCAACTCCCTCTTGCATGAACGTCCCAAATGCATGTGCTCCTTTAAATGCCATCCATTGAACCTCAATTGTGCATGCACACTCCCATACATTGAACCTATCATGCATGAACCTTGTTTAATTACTCTCCAAATTCAGCTCACCTACAAAAACACATGAACCAAAATTAAATCACATGAAATTTAGCTGAACAAACATTAATATAATTTAGACACACTAATTAAACATAAATTAAATTAGACAAATTTAATAAAGTCTTAACAAGACATATTAAATTCGGCCAAGACACATTTAAAACATGTAATAAGTCAAAACATAATTATGAGCTGTAGTAATTTAAGCTAAATTAATAAATTACTTAATTTATTCAGACATTAAAATAAATGAGTTGAAATAAACTTAAGCCAAGCTCAAACGAGCTAAAGTAAGCTAAATTAAGCTCATGTGAGCTAAATCGAGCTGGGAAAAACTAAGATTGAGCTTGTTGAGCTGAGATTGAGCTTCATCTTGCACTTGGGGCCCTCGTGTTTAGGCCAATCATGATAGCAACGAGTGGTGCCACAACATGATGCGATTGAGATCACATCATACCCTCCCTCTTGAAGACGATTTGTCCTCAAATCGGGCCATTTTCTCAAAAAAATTTTACATCGTCACCAGCCCCTTTGTCGATGGAATTGGCATAGTTGCTCCCAAAAACCTGGAAATCAGACATGCCTTGAGTAGGACACAATTTATGTTTATACCCTCCCTCTTTAGGAGGGAACCACTTCGAAGTGTCACCTACACAAAAATTAAATAGATTAGTGACACCATGGTTTATAAGTTCAAAAGGTCTTCTTAAGATCTTATGCAAAAATTGAACTAATGAACCAGTGCCGGGATCAAAAGTAAAAACCGTTCTTACCTTTTTCTCCAATGGACACAAACCTAAATCACAAGTCAGTCGAAAAGCATAATCTCGAAAATCAAAATTGCAAAATCCAAACCCTTTTAACAAGAACAAAGAATAATAATCTCCGGGGTCAAAAATAAAGCTTCCTCTTGCTTGGCTTGACGTTAACTTAGGAATGTATATCCCGGGTTTAAAAACGCGATTTTCATTGGTCGTTTCGCAACGCAACAAAAATTTCTTCTTCACCAAGACTTCACACATGTCAAGCAAATAGGAGTTAGGCATACATACATTCGAGCAATCAAATCCTTCATATTTCATTCGCACACGTAAACAAGAAAAGTTCACACCACAATTTAGATAATTCACATGATCATCACAAGCACACAGATTAGATGTCAACTTTTCATCACACAATCCCAAATTTTGTTCGGGCTTACCTTGACTTACTTCTTGATCAATCTTGACAATGATAGGCTCATGAGCAGAAAGATATTTCACATTACTATGTAAAACACATTTATCAACAATCAAATTATGATTTCCAATCAGATCAAGATGAAAAACTTTCTCACAAACTAAGTCTTTGCTAATCTCGTCATCAAGAATCAAGTAAGATTGAGAAGACTCAAATACAGTAGCTCCCTTACATGGCTTACCTTTAAGCACTTGTGAACTAGGGTCATCTACGATCTTACCTTTCTCGACTAATCGAAATCGTTTCTCCTTAGAAAAGTATTGAAGTTGAAATTGATCGATGGGATTTCGAGAAACCTGAAAAGTAGAAACAAAACAAGGAAAATTCATAGGATGGTTAGTAACAACACTCCTTTCTTCTTCACTCTCGTTTCTTCCTTCAATCTCACTCTCTTTTTCGGTTTCCTTTTCTTTTTCGCACTCGTTTTTATTTTCAATCTCATTTTCAATTTTCTTTTCTATCTCACACTCATCCTCTTTTTCTTTCATTTCTTTTTCTTTTTCATTTTCTCGCTCACACTCTTTTTCTTTCTCACATGATGTTTCGATTTCATTACAAAAGTATAAATCATCAAAAAGAGAAACCTTTTGTTGAGAATAAGAAAAGGGTTCTTCACACAAATGGCAATCTTCTCTTTGTGATAGATCTTCCGTAGCCGAGTACTTTGACACTCTTGAAGCACGTTCGCCTCTTCGTAAATAATCCTTTGTAGATGAATAAATTGAGGCACTTGTAAAGACACGTTTACTTTTTCGTTTATCATCTCGGAAGGACTCAAACTCGGAGTTTGCTTCTCTTGGTCTCGAACGCCTTGTTGAATAAATGTCTTGATAAGAGTCTCTTGTCGAGTAGTGTCGTCGGGATGATCTTAACTCCGTCTCATGACTCGATGAAATTTGCTTTTGTTGGGCTCTTGTCTCTATTCGATCCAATCTATCATGCAATTTATCAAAATTTGATTTCACAATTCTACGTATCTCTTGCTTCAAATATTGGAAATCTGATTCGGAAAATTCTTGTGACATGATTTTTTTTTAAAAAAAATGATTAAAATAAAATAGAAAGTAAATACCTCACCACAAAAATCTCACGTTTCACTCACAATGGAAATTGGATAGCACTCCACTCGTGTTTACACTCTTCTAGGCTTTTTCTTTGATGTAAAACACACGTGCCTTTTACCTCTCGACCTCGTCTCACAATTTCGTAATTCGTCTCGATAGACTTAATTTGCTGCTTGAGGGTCGGTTTCAAAATAGGTTACAAAGGAATGATGTGGGTGTAAGGTAGGCTAAACAAAATAAAATCAAGGCTAAGTGTGGCGTTGGGATGGGTAAATAATGCTAGGAAGGGAAACTTGATGATCGGAGCAAATAAGAGAGAAAAAAAATAAAAACTCGCAAGACTTTTCACTTTTTTTTTAACTTGATTTTTTTGGTCACCTTTTTTTTTTTGCTCGATTTTTTTTCACTTTTTTTTTTGAATTTTTTTTTCAATCAATTTTTTTTTCGAATTTTTTTTTGATTTTTTTGTTACTCCAATACAATAGTAAGATAAATACAAGGGAAAAAAAATTAAATTACAACTCAATTGTTTTTTTGATTTTTTTTTCACGTTTCGAACCTACTTGCGGCCTTATTACGAACATCAGCGCTCCTCGTTTTAGTAGCTCTGATACCAAATGATGTGATCCGGCCCGATTAATTAAGTCGGGTTCACTTAAGATGCCCGATCGTCGACGAGAAGCTCGTTCAAATTTGTAGATAGATGGAGTTTGAATGTTTTATAAGCGGAAGGTAGGCAAAATGGGTTCAAAGGATGGGTTTTGGTTTGATGAAAGATAGGTTCGGTTTAACAAAGAATTAAGTTACAAAGATGATAAATAAATGGAAATGGATTAAGAACTCAAACTTTAAGAATGATTCAATACTAAAAAGTATTGCCCCGAGTCTTATATTGCTTAAGGTGAATTTTGATGAAGGATAGAAGCGGACCTTGACCCGTTACCTATATGGAGGTAAGAACCAAAGGTATAGGAAGATGGTTGAACGCCACACCGATTCGGTGATAAGTTCAATGGAGTTCGGATTGACACCACTAGCAAGCTAGATAAGTCACTTCGAGACTCGAACGAAAGAAGAGAGGAGGTAACCTCACAAGAACAAAAGTTCTATTAAGTTTAATTGATCAAATTCTGTCACCTTTTACAATAAACAAGTAAGCTATTTATAAGCCTAAAATGCCTATTGATATTCGGCATCTATGTTGTTCACACTAACTTAAATTCTGTTCACACAGGTATTTAACATGTTCACACAAATAGCATTAAAATCCAGTTCATGCTTGAAGATGGTACATGAATTGGCCGAACCATCATGATGCTTCACTTGATGCATTCATGCATCCTTAGCCTTGAAGAATCTCCATAATTCCATGAATGTGCAGCTCTTTAATGATCCTACATCTCCCTTGGCTGAATGAGGCATTAATGTGCCTAAAATACTTGAATGGTCATCTTGAAAATGCATGAATCATGCATGAAACGTCCCATGTATTTTCCCCCCATAAATATGATCCATGAATCTTCAAATACATGAACTTTTAGTAACTCCCTCTTGCATGAACGTCCCAAATGCATGTGCTCCTTTAAATGCCATCCATTGAACCTCAATTGTGCATGCACACTCCCATACATTGAACCTATCATGCATGAACCTTGTTTAATTACTCTCCAAATTCAGCTCACCTACAAAAACACATGAACCAAAATTAAATCACATGAAATTTAGCTGAACAAACATTAATATAATTTAGACACACTAATTAAACATAAATTAAATTAGACAAATTTAATAAAGTCTTAACAAGACATATTAAATTCGGCCAAGACACATTTAAAACATGTAATAAGTCAAAACATAATTATGAGCTGTAGTAATTTAAGCTAAATTAATAAATTACTTAATTTATTCAGACATTAAAATAAATGAGTTGAAATAAACTTAAGCCAAGCTCAAACGAGCTAAAGTAAGCTAAATTAAGCTCATGTGAGCTAAATCGAGCTGGGAAAAACTAAGATTGAGCTTGTTGAGCTGAGATTGAGCTTCATCTTGCACTTGGGGCCCTCGTGTTTAGGCCAATCATGATAGCAACGAGTGGTGCCACAACATGATGCGATTGAGATCACATCAAATTCCCTACTTTAATATTTGTTTTTCCTTCTTCTTAGCTGAAATACCTTACCAACCAATTCCTTTTTAACCTTAAAAGAACCATAAACATCTTCATTGAACAAATATAACTCTTTGATTCAAGACGAACGAAACTTCATCGTTTGGACGATCGGGCAACGAAAACGACTCGGATTCATCAACGAGGCCGGGGCGTATCAAAATGATACGGGGTTACGCGCGAACCAACATTGAGTTGCCAAGTCACGAGAAACTCCTATGAAAGCTCTAGACAAATCAGATCTGAAATCAAAACAAAGAACAAGATTCAAAGCAAATCAGAATTGAATTGAAATTCTCCAAATTCAATTAAAAGAGCAGCAAGAAACAAAGAAATAGAATAAGTGAATCAAATGGAATTGAAAGTATGGAAAGGATGCGAATCTGCCAAGGGATTGATTCGGCCAAGAATGCCTAATTTCCAGCAATCAATTGATCCCCAAATTGAAAGAGATCCAATCGGCCAAACCCTAGGAATTGGGGATTTTTGAGAACGACTCTTTGCTGCCAATGAATGATGATTTAATTCGATTCTTTGAGTTGAATAAGGCTGGAAAAACACAAGAAGAACAACAAACAAATGAGATAAAGAATTGGCACAAGTGGGAATAAAGAAATAAAATGAAACAGCAAGAAATAAAGAAAAGTCCTAAGAACCCTTGAATTCCCGAAAGAATTCACAAATTCCTTCAAACGGCTCTAATCTCCCCTCCAAAGAATATCGATGGCAAGAAGAAGGTTGAAGATGGCTCCCACAATCAAAAGATTGTTAAAACAACTTCTAAAGAAAACTCAAGAGAGAAATCTTGGAGAAAACTCAAAGAAAATTCTGCTCTCTCAAATCTGAAATTTAAGAATGAATCTAAGTGTTCATGTACAAGGAGTGGCCGGCCATGCCTTTAAATAGGCCTCAAGTAATCCTAATCTAACAAGTAACTAATAAAATTAAACCTAATTAATAGAATAAAATAAAGCAAAATTCGGCCAAGCATATATATGGGCTGTTTTTGGGCCGAATTTTACATGTATGTTCCTAAAGCTTAAAAAAATTAAATTAAACAATTAAAATGTTTATAAATTGGGCCCTTTGACATTTTGGCCTAATTTTCAACTAAGTATGAAGGAATTTCTTGATTGGGCTGGAATTTGGTTATTGGGCCTTGCCTTTAAGAATTTGGGCTCGTGATCCATCTACTTCCGAAATTGGGTCGTTGATGCTCGTAACGGAGATCCAATGCGTGTTGGCTGCAAGATTTGGTTTCTGGGACCAAGATTTCCAAGATTTGAAATCTTGATTTTCTTGATTCTTGAAATCTCTTCGAACAGCATAATTGGGCCAAGATTCGGTTTCTTGATTTTCTTGAAAACAAGAAAGTGAATCATGATTTTCTTGATTTGAGCCCATCACCTTCTTGAGCTTGGGTTGGGCCTTTGTGACTCGTATCACTTACTCGGTACCGAGCATCCCCAACCTTATAAGCTACGATGGTTTAACGACAAAGGTGAATTTGAAGTTACTCAACAAGTGCGTGTTGCATATTCCATCGGCAGATACCAAGACGAAGTCATTTGTGATGTGGTACCTATTCAAGCTTGCCATTTGTTGCTGGGAGCACCATGGCAATTGATATAGGGTTGCGCGTGGACCAAGATCGAGTTGCCAAGTCACGAGAAACTCTTATGAAAGCTCTAGACGAATCAGATCTGAAATCAAAACAAAGAACAAGATTAAGTGCAAATCAGAATTGAATTGAAATTCCCCAAATTCAATTAAAACAGCAGCAAGAAACAAAGAAATAAAATAAGCGAATCAAACAGAATTGAAAGTATGGAAAGGATGCGAATCTTCCAAGGGATTGGTTCGGCCAATAATGCCTAATTTCTAGCAATTAATTGATCCACAAATTGAAAGAGATCCAATCGGCCAAACCCTAGGAATTGGGGATTTTTGAGAACGACTCTTTTCTGCAAATGAATGATGATTTAATTCGATTCTTTGAGTTGAATATGGCTGGAAAAACACAAGAAGAACAGCAAACAAATGAGATAAAGAATCTGCACAAGTAGGAATAAAGAAATAAAACGAAACAGCAAGAAATAAAGAAAAGTCCTAAGAACCCTTGAATTCCCGAAAGAATTCACAAATTCCTTCAAACGGCTCTAATCTCCCCTCCAAAGAATATTGATGGCAAGAAGAAGGTTGAAGATGGCTCCCACAATCAAAAGATTGTTAAAACAACTTCTAAAGAAAACTCAAGAGAGAAATCTTAGAGAAAACTCAAAGAAAATTCTGCTTTCTCAAATCTGAAATTTAAGAATGAATCTAAGTGTTATGTACAAGGAGTGGCCGGCCATGCCTTTAAATAGGCCGCAAGTAATCCTAATCTAACAAGTAGCTAATAAAATTAAACCTAATTAATAGAATAAATAAAGGAAAATTCGGCCAAGCATATATATGGGTTGTTTTTGGGCCGAATTTTACATGTATGTTCCTAAAGCTTAAAAAAATTAAATTAAACAATTAAAATGTTTATAAATTGGGCCCTTTGACATTTTGGCCTGATTTTCAACTAAGTATGAAGGAATTTCTTGATTGGGCTGGAATTTGGTTATTGGGCCTCGCCTTCAAGAATTTGGGCTCGTGATCCATCTACTTCCGAAATTGGGTCGTTGATGCTCGTAACGGAGATCCAATGCGTGTTGGCTGCAAGATTTGGTTTCTTGGATCAAGATTTCCAAGATTTGAAATCTTAATTTTCTTGATTCTTGAAATCTCTTCAACAGCATAATTTGGCCAAGATTCGGTTTCTTGATTTTATTGAAAACAAGAAAGTGAATCTTGATTTTCTTGATTTGAGCCCATCACCTTCTTGAGCTTGGGTTGGGCCTTTCTGACTCGTATCATTCCCCCTTCCTCAAAAAGATTCGTCCTCGAATCTGAAAAATCAAATGAACTCGACTTTCCTCTATCGAACGGGACTAATGGCAATTGAGTCCACTAAAAAGAATAGCCATGAGATAGTAAATAGCAATAGAAACAAGCTTGTAGTCCAATCATAAGCATAACGGAACAGGTATAACGCATGTGAATGGACAGATTCAGATTACCATGCAAACAATCTAATTTACTCGCCACTGTCTCGTCAAATATTCGAAACACAGATGGACATGTTTTAAGGCATTCAGTCGTCTCAAATTGTTCCCACAAACCATGAATAAATTGCGAGTAATAAATGATACGGGGTTTGCGCGGACCAAGATCGAGTTGCCAAGTCACGAGAAACTCCTATGAAAGCTCTAGACGAATCAGATCTGAAATCAAAACAAAGAACAAGATTAAAAACAAATCAGAATTGAATTGAAATTTCCCAAATTCAGTTAAAAGAGCAGCAAAAAACAAAAAAATAGAATAAGCGAATCAAACGGAATTGAAAGTATGGAAAGGATGCGAATCTGCCAAGGGATTGATTCGGCCAAGAATGCCTAATTTCCAGCAATCAATTGATCCCCAAATTGAAAGAGATCCAATCGGCAAAACCCTAGGAATTGGGGATTTTTGAGAACGACTCTTTCCTGCCAATGAATGATGATTTAATTCGATTCTTTGAGTTGAATATGGCTGAAAAAACACAAGAAGAACAGCAAACAAATGAGATAAAGAATCGGCGCAAGTAGGAATAAAGAAATAAAATGAAACAGCAAGAAATAAAGAAAAGTCCTAAGAACCCTTGAATTCCCGAAAGAATTCACAAATTCCTTCAAACGGCTCTAATCTCCCCTCCAAAGAATATCGATGGCAAGAAGAAGGTTGAAGATGGCTCCCACAATCAAAAGATTGTTAAAACACCTTCTAAAGAAAACTCAAGAGAGAAATCTTGGAGAAAACTCAAAGAAAATTCTGCTCTCTCAAATCTGAAATTTAAGAATGAATCTAAGTGTTATATACAAGGGGTGGCCGGCCATGCCTTTAAATAGGCCTCAAGTAATCCTAATCTAACAAGTAACTAATAAAATTAAACCTAATTAATAGAATAAATAAAGGAAAATTCGGCCAAGCATATATATGGGCTGTTTTTGGGCCGAATTTTACATGTATGTTCCTAAAGCTTAAAAAATTAAATTAAACAATTAAAATGTTTATAAATTGGGCAATTTGACATTTTGGCCTGATTTTCAACTAAGTATGAAGGAATTTCTTGATTGGGCTGGAATTTGGTTATTGGGCCTCGCCTTCAAGAATTTGGGCTCGTGATCCATCTCCTTCCAAAATTGGGTCGTTGATGCTCGTAACGGAGATCCAATGCGTGTTGGCTGCAAGATTTGGTTTCTGGGACCAAGATTTCCAAGATTTGAAATCTTGATTTTCTTGATTCTTGAAATCTCTTCAACAGCATAATTGGGCCAAGATTCGGTTTCTTGATTTTCTTGAAAACAAGAAAGTGAATCTTGATTTTCTGGATTTGAGCCCATCACCTTCTTGAGCTTGGGTTGGGCCTTTCTGACTCGTCTCATTCCCCCTTCCTCAAAAAGATTCATCCTCGAATCTGAAAAATCAAATGAACTCGACTTTCCTCTATCGAACGGGACGAATGGCAATTGAGTCCACTAAAAAGAATAGCTATGAGATAGTAAATAGCAATAGAAACAAGCTTGTAGTCCAATCATAAGCATAACAGAACAGGTATAACGCATGTGAATGGACAGATTCAGATTACCATGCAAACAATCTAATTTACTCGCCACTGCCTCGTCAAATATTCGAAACAAAGATGGACATGTTTTAAGGCATTCAGTCGTCTCAAATTGTTCCCACAAACCATGAATAAATTGCGAGTAATAAATGATACGGGGTTCGCGCAGACCAAGATCGAGTTGCCAAGTCATGAGAAACTCCTATGAAAGCTCTAGACGAATCAGATCTGAAATCAAAACAAAGAACAAGATTAAAAGCAAATCAGAATTGAATTGAAATTTCCCAAATTCAATTAAAAGAGCAGCAAAAAACAAAAAAAATAGAATAAGCGAATCAAACGGAATTGAAAGTATGGAAAGGATGCGAATCTGCCAAGGGATTGATTCGGCCAAGAATGCCTAATTTCCAGCAATCAATTGATCCCCAAATTGAAAGAGATCCAATCGGCCAAACCCTAGGAATTGGGGATTTTTGAGAACGACTCTTTGCTGCCAATGAATGATGATTTAATTCGATTCTTTGAGTTGAATATGGCTGAAAAAACACAAGAAGAACAGCAAACAAATGAGATAAAGAATCGGCGCAAGTAGGAATAAAGAAATAAAACGAAACAGCAAGAAATAAAGAAAAGTCCTAAGAACCCTTGAATTCCCGAAAGAATTCACAAATTCCTTCAAACGGCTCTAATCTCCCCTCCAAAGAATATCGATGGCAAGAAGAAGGTTGAAGATGGCTCCCACAATCAAAAGATTGTTAAAACACCTTCTAAAGAAAACTCAAGAGAGAAATCTTGGAGAAAACTCAAAGAAAATTCTGCTCTCTCAAATCTGAAATTTAAGAATGAATCTAAGTGTTATATACAAGGGGTGGCCGGCCATGCCTTTAAATAGGCCTCAAGTAATCCTAATCTAACAAGTAACTAATAAAATTAAACCTAATTAATAGAATAAATAAAGGAAAATTCGGCCAAGCATATATATGGGCTGTTTTTGGGCCGAATTTTACATGTATGTTCCTAAAGCTTAAAAAAATTAAATTAAACAATTAAAATGTTTATAAATTGGGCAATTTGACATTTTGGCCTGATTTTCAACTAAGTATGAAGGAATTTCTTGATTGGGCTGGAATTTGGTTATTGGGCCTCGCCTTCAAGAATTTGGGCTCGTGATCCATCTCCTTCCAAAATTGGGTCGTTGATGCTCGTAACGGAGATCCAATGCGTGTTGGCTGTAAGATTTGGTTTCTGGGACCAAGATTTCCAAGATTTGAAATCTTGATTTTCTTGATTCTTGAAATCTCTTCAACAGCATAATTGGGCCAAGATTCGGTTTCTTGATTTTCTTGAAAACAAGAAAGTGAATCTTGATTTTCTGGATTTGAGCCCATCACCTTCTTGAGCTTGGGTTGGGCCTTTCTGACTCGTATCATTCCCCCTTCCTCAAAAAGATTCGTCCTCGAATCTGAAAAATCAAATGAACTCGACTTTCCTCTATCGAATGGGACGAATGGCAATTGAGTCCACTAAAAAGAATAGCTATGAGATAGTAAATAGCAATAGAAACAAGCTTGTAGTCCAATCATAAGCATAACAGAACAGGTATAACGCATGTGAATGGACAGATTCAGATTACCATGCAAACAATCTAATTTACTCGCCACTGCCTCGTTAAATATTCGAAACAAAGATGGACATGTTTTAAGGCATTCAGTTGTCTCAAATTGTTCCCACAAACCATGAATAAATTGCGAGTAATAAATGATACGGGGTTTGCGCAGACCAAGATCGAGTTGCCAAGTCACGAGAAACTACTATGAAAGCTCTAGACGAATCAGATCTGAAATCAAAACAAAGAACAAGATTAAAAGCAAATCAGAATTGAATTGAAATTTCCCAAATTCAATTAAAAGAGCAGCAAAAAACAAAAAAATAGAATAAGCGAATCAAACGGAATTGAAAGTATGGAAAGGATGCGAATCTGCCAAGGGATTGATTCGGCCAAGAATGCCTAATTTCCAGCAATCAATTGATCCCCAAATTGAAAGAGATCCAATCGGCCAAACCCTAGGAATTGGGGATTTTTGAGAACGACTCTTTGCTGCCAATGAATGATGATTTAATTCGATTCTTTGAGTTGAATATGGCTGAAAAAACACAAGAAGAACAGCAAACAAATGAGATAAAGAATCGGCGCAAGTAGGAATAAAGAAATAAAACGAAACAGCAAGAAATAAAGAAAAGTCCTAAGAACCCTTGAATTCCCGAAAGAATTCACAAATTCCTTCAAACGGCTCTAATCTCCCCTCCAAAGAATATCGATGGCAAGAAGAAGGTTGAAGATGGCTCCCACAATCAAAATATTGTTAAAACACCTTCTAAAGAAAACTCAAGAGAGAAATCTTGGAGAAAACTCAAAGAAAATTCTGCTCTCTCAAATCTGAAATTTAAGAATGAATCTAAGTGTTATATACAAGGGGTGGCCGGCCATGCCTTTAAATAGGCCTCAAGTAATCCTAATCTAACAAGTAACTAATAAAATTAAACCTAATTAATAGAATAAATAAAGGAAAATTCGGCCAAGCATATATATGGGCTGTTTTTGGGCCGAATTTTACATGTATGTTCCTAAAGCTTAAAAAAATTAAATTAAACAATTAAAATGTTTATAAATTGGGCAATTTGACATTTTGGCCTGATTTTTAACTAAGTATGAAGGAATTTCTTGATTGGGCTGGAATTTGGTTATTGGGCCTCGCCTTCAAGAATTTGGGCTCGTGATCCATCTCCTTCCAAAATTGGGTCGTTGATGCTCGTAACGGAGATCCAATGCGTGTTGGCTGCAAGATTTGGTTTCTGGGACCAAGATTTCCAAGATTTGAAATCTTGATTTTCTTGATTCTTGAAATCTCTTCAACAGCATAATTGGGCCAAGATTCGGTTTCTTGATTTTCTTGAAAATAAGAAAGTGAATCTTGATTTTCTGGATTTGAGCCCATTACCTTCTTGAGCTTGGGTTGGGCCTTTCTGACTCGTATCATTCCCCCTTCCTCAAAAAGATTCGTCCTCGAATCTAAAAATCAAATGAACTCGACTTTCCTCTATCGAACGGGACTAATGGCAATTGAGTCCACTAAAAAGAATAGCTATGAGATAGTAAATAGCAATAGAAACAAGCTTGTAGTCCAATCATAAGCATAACAGAATAGGTATAATGCATGTGAATGGACAGATTCAGATTACCATGCAAACAATCTAATTTACTCGCCACTGCCTCGTTAAATATTCGAAACAAAGATGGACATGTTTTAAGGCATTCAGTCGTCTCAAATTGTTCCCACAAACCATGAATAAATTGTGAATAATAAATGATACGGGGTTCGCGCAGACCAAGATCGAGTTGCCAAGTCACGAGAAACTCCTATGAAAGCTCTAGACGAATCAGATCTGAAATCAAAACAAAGAACAAGATTAAAAGCAAATCAGAATTGAATTGAAATTTCCCAAATTCAATTAAAAGAGCAGCAAAAAACAAAAAAATAGAATAAGCGAATCAAACGGAATTGAAAGTATGGAAAGGATGCGAATCTGCCAAGGGATTGATTCGGCCAAGAATGCCTAATTTCCAGCAATCAATTGATCCCCAAATTGAAAGAGATCCAATCGGCCAAACCCTAGGAATTGGGGATTTTTGAGAACGACTCTTTGCTGCCAATGAATGATGATTTAATTCGATTCTTTGAGTTGAATATGGCTGAAAAAACACAAGAAGAACAGCAAACAAATGAGATAAAGAATCGGCGCAAGTAGGAATAAAGAAATAAAATGAAACAGCAAGAAATAAAGAAAAGTCCTAAGAACCCTTGAATTCCCGAAAGAATTCACAAATTCCTTCAAACGGCTCTAATCTCCCCTCCAAAGAATATCGATGGCAAGAAGAAGGTTGAAGATGGCTCCCACAATCAAAAGATTGTTAAAACACCTTCTAAAGAAAACTCAAGAGAGAAATCTTGGAGAAAACTCAAAGAAAATTCTGCTCTCTCAAATCTGAAATTTAAGAATGAATCTAAGTGTTATATACAAGGGGTGGCCGGCCATGCCTTTAAATAGGCCTCAAGTAATCCTAATCTAACAAGTAACTAATAAAATTAAACCTAATTAATAGAATAAATAAAGGAAAATTCGGCCAAGCATATATATGGGCTGTTTTTGGGCCGAATTTTACATGTATGTTCCTAAAGCTTAAAAAAATTAAATTAAACAATTAAAATGTTTATAAATTGGGCAATTTGACATTTTGGCCTGATTTTCAACTAAGTATGAAGGAATTTCTTGATTGGGCTGGAATTTGGTTATTGGGCCTCGCCTTCAAGAATTTGGGCTCGTGATCCATCTCCTTCCAAAATTGGGTCGTTGATGCTCGTAACGGAGATCCAATGCGTGTTGGCTGCAAGATTTGGTTTCTGGGACCAAGATTTCCAAGATTTGAAATCTTGATTTTCTTGATTCTTGAAATCTCTTCAACAGCATAATTGGGCCAAGATTCGGTTTCTTGATTTTCTTGAAAATAAGAAAGTGAATCTTGATTTTCTGGATTTGAGCCCATTACCTTCTTGAGCTTGGGTTGGGCCTTTCTGACTCGTATCATTCCCCCTTCCTCAAAAAGATTAGTCCTCGAATCTGAAAAATCAAATGAACTCGACTTTCCTCTATCGAACGGGACTAATGGCAATTGAGTCCACTAAAAAGAATAGCTATGAGATAGTAAATAGCAATAGAAACAAGCTTGTAGTCCAATCATAAGCATAACAGAACAGGTATAACGCATGTGAATGGACAGATTCAGATTACCATGTAAACAATCTAATTTACTCGCCACTGCCTCGTCAAATATTCGAAACAAAGATGGACATGTTTTAAGGCATTCAGTCGTCTCAAATTGTTCCCACAAACCATGAATAAATTGCGAGTAATAAACGATACGGGGTTTGCAGGGACCAAGATCGAGTTGCCAAGTCACGAGAAACTCCTATGAAAGCTCTAGACGAATCAGATCTGAAATCAAAACAAAGAACAAGATTAAAAACAAATCAGAATTGAATTGAAATTTCCCAAATTCAATTAAAAGAGCAGCAAAAAACAAAAAAATAGAATAAGCGAATCAAACGGAATTGAAAGTATGGAAAGGATGCGAATCTGCCAAGGGATTGATTCGGCCAAGAATGCCTAATTTCCAGCAATCAATTGATCCCCAAATTGAAAGAGATCCAATCGGCCAAACCCTAGGAATTGGGGATTTTTGAGAACGACTCTTTGCTGCCAATGAATGATGATTTAATTCGATTCTTTGAGTTGAATATGGCTGAAAAAACACAAGAAGAACAACAAACAAATGAGATAAAGAATCGGCGCAAGTAGGAATAAAGAAATCAAACGAAACAGCAAGAAATAAAGAAAAGTCCTAAGAACCCTTGAATTCCCGAAAGAATTCACAAATTCCTTCAAACGGCTCTAATCTCCCCTCCAAAGAATATCGATGGCAAGAAGAAGGTTGAAGATGGCTTCCACAATCAAAAGATTGTTAAAACACCTTCTAAAGAAAACTCAAGAGAGAAATCTTGGAGAAAACTCAAAGAAAATTCTGCTCTCTCAAATCTGAAATTTAAGAATGAATCTAAGTGTTATATACAAGGGGTGGCCGGCCATGCCTTTAAATAGGCCTCAAGTAATCCTAATCTAACAAGTAACTAATAAAATTAAACCTAATTAATAGAATAAATAAAGGAAAATTCGGCCAAGCATATATATGGGCTGTTTTTGGGCCGAATTTTACATGTATGTTCCTAAAGCTTAAAAAAATTAAATTAAACAATTAAAATGTTTATAAATTGGGCAATTTGACATTTTGGCCTGATTTTCAACTAAGTATGAAGGAATTTCTTGATTGGGCTGGAATTTGGTTATTGGGCCTCGCCTTCAAGAATTTGGGCTCGTGAT